>NW_028257127.1:600000-876693 GCF_035046125.1 Drosophila serrata | reverse complement strand
TAAGGGCTTTTTATTTCACTGCTGGGAATTATATAGCCTAGCCAATTGAACTGGATATTCACATGTATCAAATTTTTAAGCAGCATCATCCCGAATGTAACTACATAAATCCTCTGTTTTAATAGAGTAGATAAATGAATCTGTATCCATATAATTTAATTTAAGTGCATTTTGAAATTTGGGTTTCATATATGAGTCGTGAAAATCATACATCTTCCATTTGGATAACTTCAACACTACAGGTATGTTGGCTTATCACAAACGTTATGTAGTCTATTTGAATTGCATAGATGCTTTCACTAAACTTTTTTTGCACTATGAAAATTGGACCTGGCTATAAAGTCTCTGCGTAATAATCCAGGACGTCCACCTTGGAAACCCACAGGGGGCTATTCTCTTATTAGGCGAATGTCCTTTCACTGTAAGCTATTTTCCATGGTCTTGCCTTAGGCACTGTTATTCAAAAGCTGAAAAAAGTCTTTTTCAAAATTACTTTTAGCCCTAGTCCTGTGCTCCGCGTTAATATCAGTATATTTCTTCAGCCAAGGTTTTTGTGTTGAACACGAGAATAGTATGTACCTTTTTGAGCTCTAAACCATTATTCATACACTATACACTTAAAGTTTTGTAGTGTATTTGTGTTTATTAAAAAGATCGGCTATTAACTTACTCGGGTAAAAATCTAATCTAATCTATGACATCTTTAAACGAGTCCCCCTCGAATTCCAGATGGAATATATGCAATATCAGTCAGTAATTAGAGGGATATTCCTGTAGTTTTCAACATCGCATCCGATGACAAGCCCAGAGTTATATAATAATGGGCAGGATTTAATTGGTAGATATTTGAACAAATAGCCCTTAAATTCTGAAAAACGTCTGTGAGCAACAATACATCTGTTTTTAGGTAGAGTTCCAAATATTCCCTAAGTGTTTGACACTTGAAGTGACTCCAAACCTGAACGGCATGAAGATAATCAGCTTCAGAGCACTCGGAGTCATTTAATTTGCTAAAAATTTTGTTCCTTGATGGGAGACAGAGGTTTCTGATAATTTTCTGGTCAAAATCCAAGTATTCGTATTGGAATAAACCTTTCCTACTAAGTGTGGAGAAATATTTTACATTTGGAAATTGATTTCAAGAGCTTTGAAATCCTCTACATAAAAAAAAAAATTTTTAATGTAAAGCGAATGGTATCTAAAAATCGGATTTTCATCTTATTTTTCCCTAACGAATAATTATTTTAATTTCACCCTCAATCTTCCGAGTTCTTTTACAAACAAGAGTGAATCGTATTTGAAAAGATTGTGGAGAAAACAGGTATAAAATCTCCTGTCTTATGTTTAAGGTTGCACTCACTATTTGCTGCACCTTGACATTGCCCTGTAAAATGGCAGTGATCCCTGAATCGCTACCTAAAATTCCCTTACATATATGAAAATGAGGGGCCTCGTCAAAATCATAGGAATCCTGTGCACTCATTTGGAGTGGTGTATAGCGGGCAAAACGGATGTTAAACTATCTACAAAAGTGTTCCCGACATTTGATCCGGTCTTGGTTACAAATTTTTCTAAAGAGGAGTCGAATGAAAATTTAATATAACACGTAAAGGCTATCGGAACATGCTTATTTACTATTCGCGATTTTTCACTTACATCTATCGTTGTGGGCTCAAGTATTCATTCGAAGTCTGCATACACAGCAAAGGGCATCTCCAACCAGGTATAACAAATTAATATGGTGCTCCTTGTCCGTTCCTATTGTGAAGAGAGATAAAAAAATAGTGTCCTTTTCTTCGCCATACCCAAACATATTAGGACATATGTGCGGCTTTTGTTTGACGAATACATTTATTTTATCCGTTTTCATTGGGAATATCAACCCACTAAAATCGATCGTGATGTTGTTTGTGTGTATGATGTTTGATTTGATATCAACACCATAAACACTACACCACTCTCCCTTTTCCCTTGGGTTCAATCCGGATACAATGGTCCACTTAAAACAGAAAACATTCTTGTACTGCACATTGATGCATGATCTACGGGCTTTAAGGCGTGCAGGTAAATCGAAATATTCTGATCCTTTGAGAGGAACACATTGAAGCATGTTCAACTCCATGTTAGGGTCCATCCACTGTCCTTTTCTTGGAACTCATCCATTTTCGATTTTATACTTTCCGTATGGGAATCGTATGAATCAAATAAATTGGATGATATAGTAATCAAAATCATCTTACTTCGGAACGATTTAATTTCCAGTTACGTTTAATGTTCTTTTACTAACATGTATTCCGCAAATAGCTCAAAATTTATTTTTGAAGTTGTATGGAAACTGAGGACTCTTTCAACATGAGGGAGCTGCGCCTGGCACAATTCATATAAAAAATCACCGGGAATCCTTAGAGGCGCTCCATCATTCGTAATCATATATTGAAGGATACGTCCCTTGTATCCATCAATAATTTGCTTAAGATGCCCATCTGGTGGACATCATGGTGGAGCCATTGCACATTAATCGGGAGGTACTGTTGACAGGAGTTGCAAAAAATTCTTTTCATGTTGTTGATGATGATGTTGTTGTTTTCGTACATTTTGGTGGTGATGGTGTTATAAAGGTAAGATGATAATTTTGTATAAACTTTTAAAAATTGATTAATTTTTGTCTACTCCGAATAGTTCAACCGCAAACTAGAAGTGATTCTTTGGACTCAATTAGTCTATACTTAGAGCAAACACTTTACATCCCCTATCCTTTTCACCCTCCGTCTGTATTTAGATGAGCTAATTGTGTAGGTCATCACACGCTTTTTTAAGTGAGGATCGTGGGTGACCGTCCACGTGCGCTACAGGATCGAGCTGAGCGTAGATTTTTCCGTTACGACTCTAACACCCTTCTTCAATTGTACCCCCAACCCTTTTTAAGTGAGGATTGTGGGTGAACGTCTACATCCGTGAGCGGGAACGCTGCGGTACAGAATCGCTGCGGTGAGCCCTTTTCAATTGCCTCCCCCGTCCCTTTTTTTAAGTGACGGGTTATGGGAAAGTACACATGCGCTCCAGGATCGCTAGGGATCGCTCCCTCCCTTCGCAATCGTATTTACATTCTTGTGGGAGCGCTTGAACACTTGTTCACAAGTGTCCTTTAACATGCACTGATCCTAATTAATTGCATCTTTATTACCCCTCCCATTGACAGGTTGACATCTAACCGTCATTAATTGCATTTTTTGATTACTCAAACCACATAAAATTTTGACAGCAAACCCATTAATTGCATTTTTATTACCCTTTTCGCCGACATCGAAGGTCCCAAAAATCTGCTTTTATTGCTACATATAACAATCCGCCACTTTTTCTTATTCGATTGGTTCGTTTTCTTTTGAACGACCTACAATGGACTATTGTGTGGGCTTTTGGAGTATATTATAATTACTTGACCTAAGATTGTTCTCATTTGCCTGTTAACTTCGTCTTTGTGAATTTCTGGGTATTTATATGTTTATAAATAAATTGAAAGATCATTCTTTGTAATAATTATGTATTTGATCTAATATGTGAAACTTAGGCTTTCTTTATACAAAAAATACTTTCCAATTGTTGTATAACCTTGTTTATGTAGGATTTGGCCTGTGGGCTAAATAAGTTCGTTGGATTTAAGTTATTTATGTGTGGCTCTTAGAAAATTCCTGTAAAAACGATCTAAATAGACATAATTGACAATCTCTTACTATCTCTAGTTGCTCTCGTTGCATCCGCATCATTGTTCCCTTTCTGTAGCTGGTAATGGAATCCTATATTTTACTTTATCTTCTACAAAGAAGACATGGTCCGATCTAAATCTCCTAATTGGTAACTCCTCATATAGCCTCAGAACAATTAAATATAAAGATAAAGAGCTGCATCATCCTACAGACATTTGCGAAGTTTTTGGGAACTTCTCCGACCAATACAAGACCCGCAACGTAGAAGTTATCTGGCAGGATTACACAGTAACCAATTTGTCTGCATCTTCTACTGATCTCGACTCTAATTTTACCTGTAGCGAGCTTGAATATGCCCTTCACTATGCGAAAGGTAAATCTTCCGGTATAGACCGGATTTCATACCCAATGCTCAAACATTCGCTCTCCGAAGCTAAGTATCGCCTATTAAAAATGTACAATAAAATGCTTGGTAAAGGCTCCTATCCCCACGTCTGGAAATCCGTCATTATATTCCCAACTTTATAATCTAATAAACCAACCTACGAAATATCTTCCTTTAGACCCATTTCTGTCCTTCCCTGGAGAGACTCTTGAAAAAATGTTATCCAAAAGACTTATGCGGTTTATTACCAAATATAAACTTATCAGCCCCCACCAAACAGCTTTTAAACAACAGCAAAGCACTCTTGATTCTCTTCTGCATCTCCGCCATTATGCATCTGAAGCCCTTTCCACCAAAAATCATGTTACCATTCTGGCAACTGATTTCGAAAAGGGCTTTTGATTGCATAGGGGTGCATACAGTACTGGATCAACTTTCCCGGTGTGGGGTAGGTCAAAAGACCTTCAACTAAGCGAAGGCTTTTATGATCAACCGTTCAATCCGATTAAGAGTAAACAACACTCTATCTTAGTTCTATACTCTTCAGAATGGCATCCCACAAGGATCGCCCCTTTCTATGGTGTTGTTCATGATTGCCTTCCAATCCATATATAACATCATTTTAAGATATAAGCAAACCTTTCAATATATGCAGATGATGCCATTATTTTTAGCAAATGTAAGAATACCAATTCACTCAACAATAAGTTCACAGATATTCTTAATGAAACCCAAATTTGGGGAAACACTTTCGGTGCTACCCTTCCTGTATATAAATGTGAACCCTTTTATATTTGCAAAAAACAACACTGTACATATCCATCATTATTTTTCAGTAACATAAAAATAGAACTCGTACCATTTCTTAAAATTCTCGGCCTGACTATCGATAATCGACTCACATTCAAACAACACTGTATAGAACTTAGGACAAAACTTATCAATAGGCATTATATAACATTATAAAATTCTTAACAATTAAGCGCCCATTAATTCACCCCACAACACTTATACAAGCGACGAGAGTCTTGATGCTATCCACAATCGAGTATGGTCTCTATTGAAAAGCTTTACCGATGGAATAAAGTCATTCCGTCTCCCCCGTGGAAATTTCGCTCCACGACCATTGACATCATGTCCTGCAAAAATCTACGACACCAGTCACAACGTTTAATCAGCTATTCCAAGAAGTTACCGACAACTACTCTGATCGGAAATGATTCTATACGGACGGATCTAAGTCAGAAGCCACAACCTCTTACGCCGTGGTAGACGAACGCGGAATAATTATTTCGTGGGACCTACTACCTCACCACTACTCGGTTTTTGATGCAGAAGCAGTAGCCATTATTAAAGCAATCAAACTTGCCCTCGAACTAAAAGGAAGATATATCATCTGACAGTGACATTCTTTCCAACCTGCAAGGAGTCCAAAACTTCTACAATAACAATAACCTTGTATGTGAAATTCGTCACCTCTGCAAAAAAAATAGTGCCAACATTAAGCTACTATGGGTCCCAGCGCATATAGGAACATCTGGAAACGAGTTAGCCGACAAAGCTCTAAAGTTAGCCGGACGGGCTCCGTGCCATACAATTAAATGCCCTGCGTCGTGCTACAGAAGGGAATGCGCCATTATTACTCAATTAAAAACTGGAAACACAAAACTCACACACAAGCACATACTAAAAGGTGAAAGACGTCCGAACTGTGGGGAGGAACTATCAGTCAAACATATACTAGATTCATGCAGACACTATCATAAACTTAGGACCCACCTCTTCGGTCTTACACCGCCCTCAAACTTATTAGCTACCCTAACAACTACTGAATTAAACCTAATAATGTCTTTCTTAACGAAATGTAACATCATACACCTAATTTAAACAGCTCATTAATTGTGAAGCCGTAAACCCCACTGAACCAAATTGTTATATTAATTATCGAGTCGATGGCCTTAGTAGCTAGTTACTCCTCTCTATAATTAGTTACTATATTTTAAATATTTTTATGTATAATAGCTAAAAGAAAAAAATAAAAAATAAATAAAATAAAATAGACATAATTCGTTTTTAACTTTTTCTTATGTAAATGTGTAGCTTTGCAGCCGATCATCTTTTATGACTTTATAGGCATCGTCTACTTGTGTTTTTTGCGAATAGGTTCAGGCAAGTTATTATTAATAACAAAGAGTGCAATTCGGTTGTGTATGTTTTATCGTTATCGATACTAAAAAAAATATTTTTTTATTAAATACCTTTTTTATCCACATTAATATACTTGGAAAATAACTCAATGTTATTACGATTTTAAAAAGGAGGGAGATGTAATATGCATATATATTGAATGCGCACTGTACTTTATACATTGCTGCATATGAATAAACAAACATTTAATATACAAGTACCTAAAACAAGTGGCCGAAACCCGATCCGTTCTATGTACGTTGGCCGACTAACGGAAAGTGCGTCAGCATAACTGTCACGCGCGGGCCTCACATGTACATATATGAGCCCAAGTCTATGTGCATATACCCTCGCACTCCATACTAAGCGAGCATAGCTACATATATATAGTTAAGAATACATAACCGTCTCTCAGCTGTCGCTGTAGTCAGCGCTGCTACGAGACTTAGCCCTACATAGTTCATAAGAATGATTTTGAAGACCTATTAGAAATTATTATTTATTATATTATATTATATCATATTATCATATATTTTTATTATAGTATTTTTCTATGGTTTCTTCAATTCTTCAAAATTACCTGTTTAAAAGTTTTTCCCTCAGGCACTAGCCTACATAATCTTCCATGTCTATTTTTGTATAAAGCCAAACAAAATATTTTTATAGGTGTTTCAAAAACATTAACATTTGATTCGTAGCAGTACCATCAAAATGTTTTATTAATTTAATGCAATTCATGGTTGATTTTAATAAATTAATTTTCTTTCTTTTCTCTTGAGATCCACGGAAAGGTTAGGTTAGGTTAAACCGGACGGCTCTCCTGAGGGGGCCAATCATAGGCCAGTATGACCCTATTTCATCCAGATGTTGTTTTCATATGGTCCTGGAGAATCTTACGTGGTGTTGAAATCCTTTAGGGTCGCGGTAGTTTTTACGAAGGCAAGTAGTGGCGAACAGTTCCACAGATATTATCAGTTAATTTTTAGTTTCTTATTTTAATTTACTAATGAAAAATTTAAGATTGAGTTTTTGTTTCCTCTTTACGTACATGCAGGTGTGCTGTCGCCGAGGATAGGATAAATTCAACAAACAAAACCAGCAATACGTCAAGACAAGAAATCTAATTGAAACTACAAAAGGCATAAAACATAATTGAAGTGATACCACCGTTAAGAGGTGGCTTTCGTTGTCCTTTAGGTGTAGGGGATTATAGCTGCTTTTCGAGTAGAAACTTCTGTGTTCCAAAATAGTCGATCCTTTAGCCTTTATGCCACGACTTCGTTTATTATTATAATTATTATTAGGCAAGTCAGATGGACTATGATTTTTTTATGAAAATTTCACAAAAATGGTGGAGGAAATATATGGATTTCGCCTAATTTCGAAGGCTGACGAAATAATGGAAGGCTTGACTGCTTACATCAGCGGACACAGAGAGAAGCAATCCTCTCAATCCTCAATCTCTGCGTATCGACACCAACATTCCATAGTAGATAGCCACTCGGACCTGAAGAGCGCGCATCTTTCAATGGAAGAGGAACAAAGTCTTCTTTGGTCGTCGGAACCAGGCACCAGCTCCCCGAGTAGGTTCGGGCTGAAGCGTTCAAGCGAGGGAAAGAAGGCAAAGTCGTAGTACAAGCCTCCCCTTTCTTTCCAGAGCCGTATCCAAAATAAAACAGGCCTTAACCAAGTATCCAAGACAGAAAGCTGCACTTCACCAAACTTACTTATATGCACTACACTGGCGGATTCGCCATAAAAGGTGAAGGAGATGGCAATGCACCGCTAAGAGTGCCATTAAGGACGCTCCGGTGGCCAAGTGATAACGTGGACATAAGGAGGCAGGCTCTTCCCAAAAACCATTTGGAAGACGGTAGAATTATTATTAAATTATTAATCACATGGGTTGATGGAAGATCCTGAAGCGCTTGTTACCCAAAAAGAGACCCCGATGTTCTGTTCTTCAGATAAAAAAGGCAAAAGGCAGCCAGTGTATTGGAAGGGGGTGACGCACTCGATAATGAAAACACGAGAACTATTTCGGGGTTTTACGCGACATGCGTCGGATCTTTATTGGTTGAAATGTGGAATATAAATAACAACATGAAACTAAAACCTATCCTTGGGCGAGCGGATTCAAAGCTCTTTGGACTGATAGAAAAGAGAGAGAGATAGAGCCTACGGGACATTTCGAGAGGCTGGAGCCGTTTCTCAGCGCTAAGTCTAAGAAAACGGAGGCACTTCCGTAGAGAATGGTCTTCTTGGCAGACTCGGCATGGGTAGGATAAAATACCTCGGGAACGTCCCTTGATGTCGCCGTAAGGCACCTAGTAATTTAATTTGTTTGGAGAAGTAGTAAATAGCGTGGAAAACGAGGATATCCTTTGGATCGGTGAGATACTATCCTTGAAGCATCAGGAGGAATCGGAACACTGGGGGATTTGCTTGGACGCAGCTAGGTGTGATGCCGACCGTTGCATGTCGAGCAGTTGTGGGCGCTTGTGCAATCGTGAATTCTATGACCTTTTGGAAAGCAATTCTGGCACAACATCTTTTTTTTTGATATAAGCCAAAAGATCGTCAATCGTCATGGTTATCTCGTACTAAAGGATTTTAGTACTCGCGGTTACACGTTGGAGGTTATCGGTTTGGAAGGCCGATGGCTGATCGTAGGAGGTTGAATCAAATCTCTGGGCTGTAGAGTTCTATGACGATCTGTTAGGAAAGAACTAAGTTGTAACCACGTAGGAATTTCGGCTTTCCTGCCCGCAAAGAGTCCTTATCGGAGGCCAAATATTTCCCACGACGCTGGCGAAAAAATTAACCCGTCTGGGTTGAAACTACAAAGGCGGGTGCGTCGTGGTATATATTTCAGCGTCAGCTTTTATTCGCTGCTTACAAGAGACTAAAAACTTAACTTAGAACCGAGCTCCCGGTCGCTTTGCATCGTTAAAGCGAGAGCGGGAGATCGGCAATAGTTGGAGTGCGAGAGCAAGCCAGGCACAGAAAGCTCGCTCCTGAAGATAGGCCCCCTTGCAATCGCTCGGGCTGCAACAGGGTCGTTGCAGCTATGGCTGATGGCAGGCTCCAGACACGACCCAACCGAAGACGGTGCTTTGGGTCACTGGCAGTCCCTCCTGGATCTTCAGGAAGCCGGGCTGCATCACTCTCGAATACATATCCGCGCCTAGGAACCCGGAGATGGTCGCCGGTAGATAGAAACGCTCGTCGGCCAGAGTGATATCGCGGAAGTTGGCCCGCACCGTCTCGCTTAACTCCCGGATTGAAGTGCGGATGCGAACGTGAGACTCAACCCTAAACACCACGTCGAAACGTCTTGGAGCCCACCGTGGCCGAACAAATTTGCTCGCCGCCGGGCGGGGGTCGACCGAGGAGTGGCGGAGACCGTCCGAGAAGCGGCTGCAGATTGCCAAGAAGAGGCGACGGCGTCCCGAGCCCGCGCGCATTCTGCCGCAGCTGGCGCGGAGCCAGTGATCGCTCGGATAGGTGAAGCAGTGAGTGATGGTCCAGGCCACACGTTTTGCAGCAGTCCCCTCGTTGACAGGGTCCGTCCGAATGCTCGTGAGCCAAACAGCTGGGACAGTATCGGTTATCGAGGACGGCCCATAGCCGTTTCTCAGCACTCAGGCGCACTGCTAGCCGCCAGAGCTGACTGAGAGGCGGCTTGTGATATTGTTTCCTCAAGGTTAGCAACACACTTCGAATAAACGGAATAACAGTAGCTGTACTTTGTCTCCAGCACTGTCGAGGTGGCCTTGCCGTCGTCGGACGCAGAGAGCAGTTCGAAGCAGCTCTCATAACTTTTCTCCACCTTCTCCCACAGGGACCGGATTTGGTCCCTATGGACTTGAGAAGGGGAGAATTGGTCAGACTCAGGGTTGCCCGGAGTATGGATATTCGCCTCGAATTGACTGGCACAGTCTGTTGTGGCAATTTTACGCCATTTTGCCAACTGACATAGTTAATCTAGGCGAGAAACCAAATAGTGTATAGACGGATTTGTCGCTTTTTGCCCTTGGAATGGCGGCGGTAGCCCTTGGCTTCAGTTGAGACGCCCGAGGAGATGCGGATTGGGACCTATTTAAGCGGATGGAGGGGATCGGACGCGATTTCTTGTCGTCTCCCGTGGGCATTCTCGGAAGGGAGTGCTGCTGATCAGGGCTTGTCAACTGTCGAACGGAAAAAACGGTCACACTAATGCACTATCTGGATCAGCAAAAAAAAAAGGAGAGATGACGAACGAAATTTATATGGCACTCGGCTTGACCGATGTATCTCTGGATCAGATCAAAGAACCAGGTAAATAGAATACTTGATCAAATATTCCTTGACAATAAATGCCTTGTCAATATCTCTACGAGCCACCACTTTTCTAGCCCTGAGGATCCGTACCACCCACTCTTGTTATTAAACAAAGAGATTAATGCGAACCCACAAGTCGAATCGGCCTCTCGTGTCAAATGTTACCGCAGCGCAAATTTTATTGGCCTAAACCATTGTTTGTGTGCTATTGACTGGTCGTCTATAACGTCATGTCATGAACTTAAAACTGCAGTTTTATCCTTCTACAAGTCTCTGTATTCATCTATTTACGTGTTCGTTCCAGAATCAAATTTTAATGGCTTAATGGTTTAACTAGCACTTGTCATATCTTAAAAATAAAAAGTCTAGGTTTTACAAAAAATATATAAAGTCCTACTCCAAAAGTGACCTATCGAAATATGTTTCAGTTCGTTCAGAATATATCCATGTGACTAGCCAGTGTTATGGTGACTACATTGCTTAATGTAGCAATAGTATACGTAGTAGCCCTAGTCACAAAGGTGGTGGGGAAAAGAGGGGAGAGTGAGAACGGCGGCCGGACGTTTTAGCCAAATTCCTCCTGACTTTCATGTTCGGTGGGAAGGACCCACCGTTAATGTAAAGTTCTCATTCGCTTTTATTCATGCGTGGGGGGGATTATTTATGATGCCATCGTTGCTGCTCGACTCATGATCAAATTCACCCTGAGCGCTCAGTGGGGTAATTGATGGTACCGTCTTCGCTGCTCGGCTCATGATGAATTCATCAGAGGTATGAAAAAAACTCTGGAAACAATTTCAAGCAGATTTTTTCCATTTCTTTCACATTTAAATTTGTATTGTAAATAATTATTTTCAACCATACTCACATACTTTTTTGGAATATTCTATGACCGTCCTACGTCTTAATGTTCATCACACCACGTAGACAACTAAAATTGCGTCGGCGATATACACACATGTGCATATCGCGTGTGAGAGGGACAAAAATTTGCAACCTTTTGAGGACTTTTATAAATCAATAACTGTTGTTAAATAAAATAACAAAATTAAAGTACATAAAAAGTACACAAACTCTCGAAAATATAATATTAAGTTCATATTAATAGGTTTCTACTCTCTAGATATTTTCCGATTTGTATTAAGAATAATTCTACGTAGTTTGAAAAGCAAAACGTAAAATTTTTGCGGCGATTCTATTCTGAATCGCTCACCGCATGAAGCAAAGTCCGACTGGGTTTATTTCACTCCCTATCCTAGCTCGTGCCACACACACACAAAGACAAATAATAAAAAATAATTTTTCTCCTCTCAAATTTTCATTTTACTTAAGTTAACATAATTTTTCATGTTTTTCATTGTCTCAATTTAATTTTACTTAAAACCTTCAGACCAGATACCAGTGTTACACTGGTTACTCACTACGCTACATACTAGACACAGTCTATTTTAATTACCAGTGTGGCACTGGACACTGGTCTTTTACTACGCTAGTGCCACACTAACCACAGTCTATTTCAACTGATTTTTCTCTCCAATGACAGACTGGTAATTCACAACGCTAGTACCATACTATCCACTACAGTCTGTTTCAACTGCTTTTCACATTTCAACTCCACATTGTTCATTATATTTATCATTAAATAAACCCAATTCATCTCCGCTCGCTTGGTACCTGCCCCTCTGAAATTTTACGTATACTGGAGATTTTTATTCCGCCTCTTACTTTAGATAGATAGAGATTATTTTATACCGATCATTGTATAAGACATCTGTTTTCTGACGTACAATATTTTAAGGTAAGACCTAGTCTCCTTCGTTAACTTCACAATTTTTGATTTGCGCTTGTCAAATATATTTTTTTCATATTGTGCAAGCCCATTGGAGGTGAACACTTTTGTTTTTGAAAAACTCGCCATTGCCGCCACCAGTATTACTAGTACAGTTAGTATTGTGTATGTCGCTGTTGTGTGTATCGCTGTTCCCGTCTGGATTCTATTGATCTGAAGTTTTGTCTCGATGTCCTCCATTTTCAGCTCATGTATTCCCTATTCTTGGGTTGTTCTGTTTTTCTGGATAGCTCCGCTCTGAGGAATCTCCAAATTTAATCTCACTGTGCCAAGTTTCTCCATCGTTCCGTATCGGATGTTATTAACCACAACTCTCCATTCTCTGAATGTGATCAGTGCTGACCCAGTTATGGTTGTTTAATGACCACTATCTTTTTGTAATCATACATTCTCTCCATTGAAGACTGCGATGAAACCCTCTTCCGGTTCAAAAATCCTGCTTACGAGTTCACATCGTTTGTTTTATAATTCGTTTCCTTTCCGCTGATCAGTTTCTTTATACAATTCTCCCTGGTTTACAATTTTATCATTCTTACATGTATATAAATTTCTTACTTTCTGACATTTATTCTTATAATAATACATTTCTTCCTTTCTGCTCACTACATATTCTTGTGCTATTATAAATTCTGTTTTATTCATGGATTACGCTATAATTCTATGCAAAGAATACGTTCCCTTTTTAGAAACAGGTAATTTTATGGAAAATATTACGTATGTCCTATTCATTATTGCTTTTAATTATAAAAACTCGCACATATGTTCTTCGGACATTTTTGATACCTTGTCCTTCATACTGTGGTCCACACTTCGTTGCTTCCTGCTTGTTAAATATAAAATTCGAGATTAGACCCATTTTCGCTAGCAACAGGCTTTCTGCTATATCATTTAGGTTCAATCCCAACACGAAGTCCTGTCTATATACTCTAACATATAAGTCCTCTTGTTCTCCTCTAGGAACGTTTATAAACATAGGTACTCGGGTTTGTTCTTCGTTGAGGTATTTTGTTATATTTTTGAACATTATACTAATCTTGATACCCATTCTTTCTTAAGAGCTTATGGCTTGCCTCAATCCTTTTTCGTCTTCATAAATTCTCTTTATATCTGCTTCTAACCTGTTATTGATTTGACGACTGAACGAAATCCGTTTATTAATCCTCTCTTTCTCCTATTCTTTTGGCATACAGCTTCCAATCTTGCTTTCATCAACTGTAATTTGTTTCGAAGTGCTCTCAGCAGATCCTTTGTTTTTTGAGAAACGAGGAGATAGCTTATCCCTCCTGTTTTTCTTCATAAATATCGTATCTCCTGCCTGTACCAGGCTTGGTTCCTTTCTGTCTGTATTTTCTGCTTTTATTCTCCTGGCTTTTTGTTGCTCTATCCTTTCTTTGATTTTTGGGTATAATTCTGCCTGAAACGCATTGATATTAGTAAATAGTCGTGTTCATTTTCAACGAATAGTTCCTGAGGGGTTCACTTAGTAGCTGAATGAATAGCGTTATTATACGTTATAAACGCCTCATCCAGTACTTCCTCATGCCTGATTTCTAACTTATTTCTCTTCTTACTTTTATTTATAAGCCTGTATATTTCCGTGATCGTGGAGTGTAGTCTTTCAACTGTGGAGTTGCTCGACGACTGCTGGAAAGACGTTGTGTGCAGTTCTAGTTCGTACTGCCTACAAAAGTCCTGGAAGAGGTTTGACGAGAATTCAACTCCCTGGTCGCAAACTATCTTTTTGGGTTCTCCGAATAGGGCCATGAAACTAAAACGTACCTCGAGAATTTGTCTACTCTGCACTATGGGCTAGGCCCGGATTTTGGGCAAAAAGGTCAGAAATGGTTTAAAGAAAATTAGAAGAAAAAAAAAACAATTGCATAATAAATAGGATAGATTAAGCTACCTTTTCTTAAAAATGTATTATTTTCTATTCAATGAATACGAAATGGCAGTTGATCAAAGTGGATATTTGCTCACTCTTACATAATTATGGTCAAAATAGTGTTGTTGTCCTTCCTCATGGCCTGGGGTAAAATAAGTCCTTGGGTGAAGGGGTTCCGACTGCTCCAGTTATGTATAATAGGTCCAAGATATTTTCAACTTTTAGTTTTGACGGTATGTCTCAAACTGAGTTCTTTAATTTATACTTCGTCTTTCAATGCTTAATGTTTAGATACAATTATGGAGCGGATGAAGAAGTGGGTTGGATCTGCAGTGGTCCCGATGTTTGTTTGGTTTTCAACTTTATTGCCAACAAAGTATTTGGCTGCTAAGTGTTTGGTTGCCGTGGGGCTTCGGTGGGGGATAGCCGAGGGTAGATGCTGAGGTGGTTACTCGCGCGCGTTTTCAAATTTGAAATGTTTTCTTGCCTTATTTCTTTCTTTATTGTCCGGTTTTCCTGATCTTATCTTTTATTTACATCATTTTTTTTTCACTTAATTGATCTATTTTTCTTATTTTTAATGCGAGCGGCCCGATAGTGATCGATAATTTCTTTAGTAAGTTTTCGATAGGCTATAACAGTAGTAATTAAAGCCGATTTTCGGGACCTTTGATGTCAGCGAAAAGGGTAATAAAATGACGGTTAGCTGTCAACCTGTCAATGGATGGGGTACTAAAGAGGCAATTAATTAGGATCAGTGCATGTTAAAGAACACTTGTGAACAAGTGTTCTAGCGCTCCCACAAGGATGTGAATACGAGTGCGACAAGGAGGAAGCGATCCCAAATAAAAAGATTTCTCGCGATGGAGAAAGGGAATGCGGCAAACCAAAAACGGTTTTAGGGGCATTTTAACGAGTTTTCGTAATGCTCTTGATATGTTCTTGGCGCTGGACACTCAATTTAATAGCCCTACGCTATTTTTTTTACGCAAATATTGACCCCTTAAAGTCCCGTGTTTAACGATATATCTGCCCAGGGTGTTAGGCCCGAAATACCGGCCGACAATGGCAGGGCAGATAACCAATCTACCTTGCCAAAAGCCCTTATAGTGGTTCCACCGACGAGACATATTTTTGTTTCGCAGTTCTCCCCTGATCAAACATAGGAAGATGTTCTCACCTTTATATAAGGCAACACCAAAGACAATAAATTAAAGATAAAGGTGGAACAATTTAAATTTTCTTACGCTAGGGATATTTCATCTTTCAAAATAAATGTTCCTAACGATCTCATTAACACTATTTGCTCTTCCAACTTCTGGCCAGATTACATTGCTTGTTAAGGAGCTCGAAGCATAGAAAACGAAAACATCAGTGGGAATACCTCTTCCAAGGCCTGATCATACCACTGCGCCTTCTACGTCTTTCATTCCCGACCCAAAAACCTAACATACTTTCTATGTATTTCCTATCAGAATGCAAGAGGCTTACGTAGTAAGCTTCCTTATTTGTATTCTGATAGCCATAAACCAGAAACCTGGTTAAAGCCGGAGACTCTGAGCTCCGAAGTTTTTTCAGCTGTGCTCACAGTATATCGGCTAGATCGCCCTATCAGACGCGGCGGTGGAGTTCTTATAGCGGTGGACTCCTCACTTACGTCAGAATTATTAACCTTCGAGGAATGCAACGATGTTGAATTCCTCTGTGTGAAGCTATCTATCAAAGGTAGCTCCATTTTTATTACCTGTTCCTACATACTTCCATTGTCGGAAATTCCTATTTATTAGAATCACCTATTCGCTATTGAGATGGTTTCCAGTAGACTTTTGGATAAAGACCAGTTGGTAGTCCTTGGATATTTTAATATTCCTGGTGCTAAACATCTGTCTGGCTTGTTCGACATTTCGCTGTCTCAAGTCAACCATGTGCGAAATTCCTTATAGTGCTTGCTCGACTTTGCTTCGTCTGTGATCCTGCGAGAGTCAGTTTAGCAAGGTTTGCGCCTCTGACGCAGCCCGAAGATCCTTATCATCCAACTTTGGATGTGACTCTTGATATTGGGTGTGACGTACAGAATATTTCCGAACGTCCAGCCATTAAAGTCTTATGCTTTCGCAAGGCGGGCTTTAAACGGCTAAATAAGTTTATAAACGAGTTCAATTGGTCCGATCTATACATGTGCACTGACATGGCAGTTGCCGTGGATAATTTTTACAATGCAATGAATTCATTTTTTACTGAATGTGTTCCGTTATATTATCCGACAAGCTCGAATAAACCGACGTGGCTTACAAAAGAGTTGAGCCGACTTAAAAATAAAAAATCTAGGCTGTATGCTAAGATTAATTTCACCGGTTCATAATCTGCACTTTCATCTTATTTATCAGCTCGGTCAAACTTTACCGTGCTAAACGCGCAGTGTTATAAAAACTAGTACTCGTTGTGGGGCCCAGTTCTCACAGGACCCAAAACAGTTTTATAATTTTGTTAAAGCTAAACGTAAGCCTATAACAAATCCTTCCTCGCTTTCATTTGAAAATACTACCGCAAATAATGATCAGGCAATAGCCGATCCATTTTCGCAGTTTTTTCAAACAACTTATTCAAACACTTCTTATTTATATCCGACTTATTCCTACGACATACCCAAATCAAACTTTATTTTCTGTCCTAGCCTAAACGAAAGCACTCTCCTTTTAGATTTTCATCGTGTCAAGCCAGTTTATTCGCCAGGTCCCGACGGAATTCCTGGCTGTGTGTTTAGGTATTTTGCCGACGTCCTGTGCTATCTCCTTCTGAAATTGTTCACCTTATCCTTGGAATCCCATCCATCCCATTATTTGGAAAGAATCGTTTATTATTCGTCTCCACAAAAAAGGTAGTAAATTAGAGGCCAGCAATTATAGAGGAATCTCTAAGTTCTCGGCCATCCCTAAACTATTTGAAAATATTATTACCCCTCACTTGCAGCACCCTTAAGAATAATTTATCCAATGTTCTAAGGGTTACATCTGGTTACATTCCGCAAGGAAGCCATTTGGGACCCTTTTTGTTTACATTATTTATAATTGACCTGCCCAAAGTCTGGACTAAATCCAGTGCTTATGTACGCGGATGACGTCAAGCTTTGCGTGCAATACAATGACGTTGCCTGCCAGTCGGATTTACAAACAGATCTTAATCATTTTCAAACTTGGTGCCGTGTAAACTTATTTAACTTAAATTGCTCGAAATGCAAGCTAATGACATTCTCTTGTGTCGTTCCTAAGCTTGGTACTATTTCGTCTATGGTGAATAGAGCCAGGGGTGTGTTTGGATTTATTATACGGTGGTCGAAGGAATTCAATGACCCCTATGTCACTAAATCCTTATATACTTATTTATTTCGTCCTATCTCAGAATATGGATGCTGCGTTTGGAGCCCTCAGTACGGCGTTCATAACAAACGCATCGAGCCGGCTTAAAATAACATTTTACTCTTTCATCTACGCGGTTTAAATTGGGATGCAAACCAAAGATTACCTTCCTACTCAAATAGACTCCTATTAATAAACTTACCATCCTTAGCTAATTGTAGGAGTAACCTTTATTTTTAACCTAATCCATGGTGATGTAGAAAGTGCAGACTTGTTGAGTCAGCTCAATTTCCACGTACAATGTAGAACTACTAGATCCTGTATCCCATTAGTGTTGCGCCACTGTAGAACCTCTTTCGAACTGCATGAACCTTTTAGAGTCTTATGTGCATTTTATAATGATTTGTACACACTAATCTCTAATGTAGATACCCTTCCCAAATTTAAATCTTTAATACTAACACACTTAGCAAACATGCAAGCAAACAACCTGGCAGCACGCCGGTAGTCAATTTCCTCGTATTCTGTCCTAAATTTTCCATCGCGCCTACTAACACCTAACCCAAACAGGCACGTGGTGTCATACGTAGTGCATCAACTTAAAAAAAAAAACAAGAAAGGAAGCTAACTTCGGCACGCCGAAGTTAATATACCCTTGCAGATAGAACTTCTATGAATAAAAAACCATACAATATAAATGATATATATTTGTGTTAAAAAACAATGAAGTAATACCTGCTTTCATTTCATTCACCTATACATATTATATTTGCAGTTTTACATTCAAAGATTTGCATTTTTCCTCTACATCAAACGATCGTTTGTATGGCACCTATATTATATAATAGTCCGACAAAATTTAAGACTAATATAAAATGCCTATACCTAAAATTTGATGAAAATCAGTTGAAAACTGAAAAGGTTATAAATTTAATTGTATTAATTTCTCGATCGTTCGTATGATATAGTAGTCCGATTTTCATAAAATTGTATGCAAAATTGTAGAGTATAGTAAAATGGCTATATCTCAAATTTGATCCAATTCTATTGAAAACTGAAAAAGTTAAAATTGTTTTTGTAAAAATTTTCCGATCATTCCTATGGCAGCTATATGATATAGTCGTCCGATCCGGCCCGTTCCGACATATATACGAGTGAGAGTATATAGAAAGCTAACTACAAAGTTTCATTCAGATAGCTTCAAAACTGAGAGACTAGTTTGCGTAGAAACGGACAGACGGACAGACGGACAGAAGGACAGACGGACAGACGGACATGGCTAGATCGACTCGGCTGTTGATCCTGATCAAGAATATATATACTTTATATAGTCGGAGGTGCCTCCTTCACTGCGTTGCAAACTTCTGACTGAAATTATAATACCCTGCAAGGGTATAAAAAGGAAAAGAAAAAAAATTAATCTGGGTAATTAATGTTGGGAAATAAACAAATAAATGTATCAAATAATACAATTGAGTTTGATGATGGACAAAACTGGCGACTCACTGATTGATTATATTCTTTAATATTCCATCATCTTCCAAAAAATTTTAAGACAGATGATTTGGAGCTATACAGAAGATATTTTTTACCAAACGGAAAAATAAAAGTAACGAAAGCATTAAAATATTCTCAAATTAGAAAACCACTTTAAGGTAATTTACCCGTCACCAAGTCTACACCCAAGTGCGATAAGGAAAACGTAAGCGGGTCTGGTTTCATATCACTTGAGAGCAAAAGCTTTGGAAACAGCTGGAAATACAAATCACACTAACGAAATTACATCGATAATTGAAGAGCTCCGAGAGTCCAAAATTATATTTTAGCTTAGTATATCTTTATGTTGCAATATTCAAATGAGACAGGACTCTACCTAGATACTACTGATGGGAACTTTAACAAGAAAGAAAGCTAACTTCGGCACGCTGAAGTTTATATACCCTTGTAGATAGAACTTCGAAGACTAGAAATCAATACAATATAAAT
Source organism: Drosophila serrata (assembly GCF_035046125.1). Classification (NCBI taxonomy): domain Eukaryota; kingdom Metazoa; phylum Arthropoda; class Insecta; order Diptera; family Drosophilidae; genus Drosophila; species Drosophila serrata. The sequence goes on along the minus strand of NW_028257127.1, from coordinate 857,018 downwards.
GATATATATTTATGATAAAAAACAATAAAGTAATACCTGCTTTCATTTCATTCTCATATACATATTATATTTACAGTTTTACATTCACAGATTTGAATTTTTCCTCTATATCTAACGATCGCTCCTATGGAAGCTATATGATATAGTAGTCCGATTTTTATAAAATTTTACACAAAATTGTAAAGTAAAGTAATTGTGAAATGGATATATCCCGGATTTGATTCTGTTGAAAACTAAAAAAGTTATAATTTTAATTGTATTAAATTCTCTATCGGTCCTATGGGATCTATAGGATATAGTAGTCCGATTTTCATAAAATTTTAAACAAAATTGTAGAGTTGATCCTGATCAAAAATTTATATATATGTCGGCGGCAAGGGTATGTCGGTCGGCGGCAAGGGTATGTTATCCATGTTAACACTTTTGATAATTAACGCAGCTGCACAGCGAGTTCCGATCGGTTCGAATACCCAAGTTCCACTAACTGACCATTTCAGCATACGCGCTCACGTCATAAACTCACTCAAGTCGAGCGTATGCAGTCATCTCTGTCTTACTAAAGACTCTTGGTATCTTACCATCGAACCTCACTCAGCAGCAGAGCGTCTCTGCCTCTGCTGCTGTGCTTTCGCTCAATATCAGCTAGTAAAGCAGAAGCAGGGAATTCCCCGAATTCCCAATTTACCAGAATGCTACATTTACTAGGAATCACACTGCGACACGGCCTTCCTGACCTATCACACGTCCTCGTGTGCTACATCCACCACCCATGTCCAAGTCACATACCAGACTCTTTTAATTATGGTATCTCTTAGTTTTAATAACATAACTTTCTCTAACAATTTACAAACTTACAGAGCCGCTTACACAAGCATTAACTGACAATTTTTCTTATCTAGGAAACACAATTTCCTTTCGTTTACAATCATAATACATTTTCAACTTAATGATCTTATTCATATCATTTAATTCTAATCAGAATTTTCCAATAATTCAGATTTTACATAACTTAGTTTTGTCTCTTAGTTTCTCAATTTAATTTGGTGTGCACACTCACACCCAATCACCTTGACCCCCGCCATAACACTTCTCATCCCTGTGAGACAGCTGTTATGGTGCGGTCCTCAATTCCCCTCTTGGGACACAGGCGCACGCTTACTAACGTCGTCTTTTAGTTCGTTCCTCTCCTGGGAATCGCCATCACTGAGGCCATCGAATTCTTCGTTTAATTCGTTAATTATTTGTCTGCTTGGTAGCGCTCTTAGCCACTCATGTGAATATTTATACGTTCGCTTATTAATTAATGATTTTAGTTCATATCGATCGCCGTCTAAAACTTTGATCACCTCAAATGGACCTTTAAATTTGGGGTCAAGCTTTGTCTGATGCCGTTCTTCGTTTTTCAGCAAAACATGATCACCTACGTTATGCTTCATAATCTTTGCCTTATTTTTGTCAAATCTTTGTTTGTCATATCTTGCATTATTTTCCATGTTTTCCTTGGCTTGAATTCTAATCTGTTCTCTATCTACATCATTGTCTTCGTTTATTGACAATAAACCAAAAGGCCTAGCTTCTTTTCCTATTAATAGCTCTAAAGCGCTAAACTTGGTGACTCGATTTGCAGTACAATTCATGGCCACTTGTACTTCAGCCAATGCCTCCTGCCATGATCTCTGACTCGTTTCAACTGCTGTCAGCATTGTCTTGAGTGTGCTCATCACGCGTTCAACCTGTCCATTTGCCCTACTAGCTCCCGTAGCGATCAAATGCAGCTGAATCTTTTGAGCGGAACAGAAATTGCGGAAGCCTGAGCTAGCAAAACAACGACCTTGATCCGCTATTAGTCTAGTTGGCAATCCAAATAGCGCCACAACCGATTTCACAGCTTTAATACAGCTTTCGGTGTCTATATTCAGTGTGTGGTAAAAATAAACGAACTTGGTGAATGCATCTATTAAAACAATGACGTATTCTTTTAAGTCGTTTTTACCACTCATTTTACCCGTAATGTCGATGTGAACTGTGTGCCATGGTATATCTATCTTAGGAATTGGATGCAATTCTGCCTGGACCTTTCCATTTGTGGGTTTTGCTAGTTTGCACGTGATACAATTTTCCAATTTTCCTGGTTTTCCGAACCAGTAATATCCATATACCTTATCTAATGTTTTTTCCCATCCCAAATGCATAACAGATTCGTGTACGTGGTTGATCACTGCCCACCTAAACGCCCTTGGAATTACCGGCAAGCACCTTGTTTTACCATTTCTCTGTATTTTCCTATGCAATATACCCTTTCTTAATTCAAATGTTTTATTTAAATTTTCCGGTAACTCGTTATTGCGTAATTTGGATGAAATATTGATTATTTCAGGATCGCGCTGCTGTTCGGACACCAACCAATTGTCGGTCACTTCAGTAAGATTAATACGCTTCTCAATTATTTTATCCACACACTTATTTCCTTCTGACAGTGGATTTCGGGAAAGGAAATCGACATGGGCCATTCGCTTCGCTTGTCGTTTAAAACGCGGTAATCTACACAAAGACGATCTGTGCTATTTTTCTTCTTAACCAGCATCATGGGACTAGCAAATGGTGAGCAGCTGGGACGAATAATTTTTGATGTAAGCAATTCATCAATTTTGCACCGAACGTGCTTCCTCTCATCTTCGCTAAGCCTATAAGGTCGGCGTTGCACAGTCTTTTGTGGATCTATTAGCCTAATTTCTAATTGACCTGTCGTCACACGAGTCATTGGAATTCCGTCAATAAACCTATCAGAGTGACATCTCAACATATTGTTTAATATCGTCTTATCGGAATCGTTTAAATTGGTATCAGAATTTATGATTTCTTCATACTTCACTAGGCTCAGAACATTTACTCTTTTTGTCTTATAAAAGCAAAATTTATCTGCATCAATTGATACACCAAAGCCCAGGCTTAAAACTTCACGGCCAATCAACACGTCATGCTTCAAATATTTGTCCATAACTACATGTAATAAAAAAAACTTCTAAACAATATTGTTCAATCAATTAATATTACTCAGAACTTGCAATGTGCTACAAATTGAATCTTTACTTATGTCATTTAAAGTTACAATATTGTTAAATCGTTTTCCGGTGAATTTATCCGCAACACTCTCCTTGACCAGTGAACATTCGGCTCCAGAATCAAAACAATATGGTATAGACTCACTGGATAAGGTAATTGTTCCACTTGGTGGAGCTACGGTACAAACGTCAACTCGCCTCTCGTAGCTCTTGCTGTTTCCACCAGTACGATTTTTGGGGCATACAGAAGCATTTATTTAATTTAATTGATCGATCCTTCACTCCGGCCGTCCTGCTCACGCTATAACTCCTTTCTGTAGGGGTTGATGCTTTCTCCATTCGAGAGCGGCATTCTGCATATTTGTGGCCAGCCTTTCCACAAAAATGGCACTTCACCTGCAACTGCATTCTTGTTTTCTTCTTATCCGGACCCGTCGAATATCCATCCTCCTCGTTGATACGCTTCTTGAAAGCGTAAGCCTGTAGCTGCTGCTGCAGCTCATTACGAGTCGTCACATTCGTTGTAAACAGCCAACGCATCAAATTATTGTCAATTTGAGCCATGTGAGCTAACGCTACTGATACCGCAATCTCCTCCAAATTCTTTGCCTTCCACTTAGAGAGCAATAGGGTGACAATGCGACTGCCGTACTCAGCGAAACTCTCTCCAGTTTTGGGACGTCCGTTCAAAATGTTCATCAGTATGGCAGAAGTTGTCTCAATGCCCACGAAACGTTGGATGAAGAGTTCCTTAAACTGCGGCCATGTGATGCCAGCGAAGCATGTTTGGGACAGCCATTGCGATGCACTGCCTTCTAATGCTTTGCTTAACGCAATCACAAGCGTACTGCCTTTGAGAGCATTATCCGCAAAAATTAAGTCCACTGTAGTACACCAAGCTGATGCATCTGCTCCAGCTGTGTCAGGGCAAAACTTGGGTAGAGTGACGTGGAGTGCTCTCCCGTCTATTGTCGGTGCTCTTGGCGCCTGCATGGATTATATTATTTCCATTAAATTCCGATTTTGTTCTTCTAAGGCTGCCCTATATAGACTAGAGCTGTCCTCTTTTGGCGGAGCCAATCCCACTTCTGATGTCGGCGGCAAGGGTATGTCGGTCGGCGGCAAGGGTATGTTATCCATGTTAACACTTTTGATAATTGACGCAGCTGCACAGCGAGTTCCGATCGGTTCGAATACCCAAGTTCCACTAACTGACCATTTCAGCATACGCGCTCACGTCATAAACTCACTCAAGTCGAGCGTATGCAGCCATCTCTGTCTTACTCAAGACTCTTGGTATCTTACCATCGAACCTCACTCAGCAGCAGAGCGTCTCTGCCTCTGCTGCTGTGCTTTCGCTCAATATCAGCTAGTAAAGCAGAAGCAGGGAATTCCCCGAATTCCCAATTTACCAGAATGCTAAATTTACTCATTCACTGCGTTGTAAACTTCTAAATTAATTTATAATACCCTGCAAGTGTATTAAAAAAGGCGGCTTCCCAAAAGAGAACCCAGACATCGCCACCAAAGAATATGTTGATAAAGCTATTCATGAGTTGAGAGTATCCCTTACATCATTGATTAAAAAATTTCAAGAAGAAATTGGACAAAGTTTTGATGGCCTTGAGGCAATCAATACTGATACTAAGGGTAATTTTAATATTCCACGTGTAAAAAATGTCGGGATTCCCAAAGAAACTGAAGATATAACCAACAAGGAATTGGTCGACAAGTCTGTAAAGGGGCTGAGGGATTCAGTTATTTCACATCAACAAGAACTAATTGTTAGTATTCCTAATGTCAAAACTGCAGATATTGAAGATCGATTAGAGAGACTTGAGGTTGTTGTCTCAAGCCTTAATTAAAAAAATACGATTTTCTAAAAATTTGTTAGTCTTTTATCTGATAATGAGTAGGCTAGGTATTTTTAATGAACTACATTCTTCTGTGCGCAAAAATTTTCTACGTCATAGGGTTATTACAAAGGGAATAAATTTGTTATGGCAGGCTGATCTGGTGAAAATGGCCCCGAATAATGGATATCGCTTCCTATACATTCTCGAAATTTGAGTGGGGTGAAGCACTTAAATCTATCGCTCCAAAAGATGTTATTGAGGCAATGGAGAAAGCATCTACAAATGGTGGAAAAGAGTTTTTTAAAGTACAACATAAGTCATTGATCATTTCACATCAAATAAATCATTATTCAACATTTAGTAAGTTAAGGATGTTTATGGAGAAGACAACAAATTTGCCACCCTTGAGCAATAATAACTAACGCACGAATAGGTCGCTTATATGCCAGATTTATTTCCTTGTTTCAACGTTCTCTTGTAGGAGCTGCAACTGCCGATCGAACGCTTGGCTTCAATATATCTAATTACAATGTAATCTAGCTTAAAAGATAAGGCGACAGAAGAAGAAGAGAAAGAAAAATAGATACACATATGCGCGCATAATTAGGCGCTAGCGGTCTGCTCCGAGCAAAGGACATATGGGGAAAGAGTTTTCTTACAGCGGGAACAATAAGTGGGTTAATATACATACATACATACAGTCATCTTTCATCTTTCCAAGTGAACGGACGTGTTTTTTTCTTGCGCTCTCGTTTTGTATTAAAGTTTGAATCTAACCACCGGGGTTAACTTAAATTTTCTAATTTGTGTTTATAACTTCCCGTTCACTTCTCGTGTGCATGCAGCTATTCTGATTTGTGTATATAATTGGATTTATTTCCCAATTTAGTTTTGCTGCTAGTGCTAGTTTTTGCATATTTTGCATTCCTTTTTGTGCCTTCTTCGTTTTGCTTTTGATTGCGTCGTCGCAACAGCTGAACGTTTTATCTACTTATCTCCCACGCTCTTCCACTCTCTCACTTTGGCTGTGCCGCTGCACTTCTTATCTTATTCGTTCTCCCGCACTCTCGCTTTCACTGTGACTCTTCACTTCTTTGTTCATAGCTCTGTTGTTATTTTTTCCAAGTACAAGTACAAGTTCTTATAATGTCCGGAAATATTGTTTGTTTCGTCAAAACCTGCAAAAAGCCAATTGCTGCACGTGACCTTACAATCGGCTGCTGGCTGTGCGACAACGTCATGCACGCCAACTGTATTGGAGTTGCAGCTCGGACGGTGGACGATGTAAAAAAAAAACATCGGCCTGCGTTTCTGTTGTGAGGCCTGTCGCGATGTAGAAAGGGAGATGATATCTTTCATGTGGCAAATCAAAAACGGTTTTAAGGGCATTTTACCGAGTTTTCGTAAAACTCTTGATATGTTCTTGGCGCTGGACACCCAATTTAATAGCCTTACGCTATTAAATGAGTCTCCTAGGCGCAAAAAAACTTATATTGGTGGGCAGCATGTAGACGGACCCCAACTACCTGCAACGGGCTCTCAGCAGCAGCCTCCCTTGGCACAGCCCTCGACCTCAGCATTTATTCCAAGAGTGCTGAGATCGAGTGCTAGGAAAGATTCGGTACCCGAATGTGTAGCGGGAGTGCCCGTACCGCCGGTGATTTCTGTTTTGTCCCCTGGGGGGTCGCAAATATTGACCCCTTAAAGTCCCGTGTTTAACGATATATCTGCCCAGGGTGTTAGGCCCGAAATACCGGCCGACAATGGCAGGGCAGATAACCAATCTGCCTTGCCAAAAGCCCTTAAAGCGGTTCCACCGACGAGACATATTTTTGTCTCGCGGCTCTCCCCTGACCAAACATCGGAAGATGTTGTCGCCTTTATACAAGGCAGAGCCGAAAAAATTAAGATAAAGGTGGAAAAGTTCAAATTTTCTTACGCAAGGGACATTTCATCTTTCAAAATAAATGTCCCTAACGAGCTCTTTAACACTATTTGCTCTCCCAACTTCTGGCCAGAGTACATAGTTGTTAAGGAGTTCGAAGAGAAGAAAAAGAAAAAACGGCCTGTAGGAATAACTCTTCCCAGGCCTGATGATACCACTGCGCCTTCTACGTCTTCCAATCCCGACCCAAAAAACTAACCTACTTTCTATGTATTTCCTATCAGAATGCAAGCTTACCAGCTTCCTAACTTGTATTCTGATAGCCTTTCGTTTGCATCTCAGGTTATTGTGCTCACAGAAACCTGGTTAAATCCGGAGATTCTGAGCTCCGAAGTTTTTCCAGCTGTGTTCACGGTATATCGGCTAGAACGCCCTATCAGACGCGGGGGTGGAGTTCTCATAGCGTTGGACTCCTCACTCACGTCAGAATTATTAACCTTCGAGGAATGCAACGATGTTGAATTCCTCTGTGTGAAGCTATCTATCAAAGGTAGCTCCATTTTTATTACCTGTTCCTACATACCTTTACTGTCGGAACTTCCTATTTATTAGAATCACCTTTCCGCTATTGAGATGGTTTCCAGTAGACTTTTGGATAGAGACCAGTTAGTAGTTCTAGGAGATTTTAATATTCCTGGTGCTATTTGGTGCTCAAATAATTCCACCAATACTCTCCATACACCTACACAACATGACTTTATCGCTGGCATGTTTGACATTTCGCTGTCTCAAGTCAACCATGTGCGAAATTCCTTACAGCGCTTGCTTGATCTTTGCTTCGTCTCTGATTCTGCAAGAGTCAGTTTAGCAAGGGTGGCGCCTCTGACGCAGCCCGAAGATCCTTATCATCCAACTTTCGATGTGACTCTTGATATTAGGTGTGACGCACAGAATATTTCTGACCGTCCAGCCAATAAAGTCCTATGTTTTCGCAAAACGGACTTTGAACGGCTGAATAATTTTATAAACGAGTTCAATTGGTCTGATCCATACATGTGCACTGACATGGCTGTTGCCGTGGATATTTTTTACAGTGCCATGAACTCATTTTTTACTGAATGTGTTCCGTTAGATTATTCGCCAAGCTCGAATAAACCACCGTGGTTTACTAAAGAGTTGAGCCGACTTAAAAATAAAAAATCCAGACTGTATGCTAAAATTAAAATCACCGGTTCTCAATCTGCCCTTTCATCTTATTTATCAGCTCGGTCAAACTTTACCGTGCTGAACGCGCAGTATTATAAAAACTATTTAACTCGTTGTAGGGCCCAGTTCTCACAGGACCCAAAACAGTTTTATAATTTCGTTAACACTAAACGTAAGCCTAAAACAAATCCTTCCTCGCTTTCATTTATACTATACTAATGCAAATAATGATCAGGCAATAGCCGATCTATTTTCGCAGGTTTTTCAAACAACCTATTCTAGCTCTTCGTATCTACACCAGACCTATTCCTACGACATACCCAAATCAAACTTAATTTTCTGTCCTAGCCTAAACGAAAGCTCTCTCCTTTTAGATCTTCATCGTGTCAAGACAGTTTTTTCGCCAGGCCCCGACGGAATTCCTGGCTGTGTGCTCAGGTATTGTGCCGACGCCCTGTGCTATCCCCTTCTGAAATTGTTTACCTTGTCCTTGGAAACCTCCCACTTTCCCATTATTTGGAAGGAATCGTTTATTATTCCTCTCCACCAAAAGGTAGAGAATTGGATGCCAGCAATTATAGAGGAATCTCTAAGTTGTCGGCCATCCCTAAATTATTTGAAAACATTATCACCCCTCACTTACAGCACCTTTGTAGATCGGTTATTTCTCCATGTCAAAATGGTTTTATTAAGCGAAGATTAACAACAACAAATCTTTTGGAGCTCTCTTCCTATATTATAAAGGGCTTCCCGAACAATTTTCAAACAGATGTAATCTATACTGATTTCAGTAAAGCATTTGACTCTGTTAACCATTCTCTCCTCGTTCGAAAACTCGATTCAATGGGTTTTCCAAGTGATCTTCTTAATTGGATCTCAAGTTATTTGAATGGCAGGACGCAAAAGGTCCTCTTTAAGAATAATTTATCCAATGTTCTAAGGGTTACATCTGGCGTCCCGCAAGGAAGCCATTTGGGACCCTTATTGTTTACATTATTTATAAATGACCTGCCCAAAGTCTTGACTAACTCCAGAGTACTTATGTACGCGGATGACATTCTCTCGTGTCGTTCCTAAGCTTGCTACTTACACGCAGAACTGCTGCTCTTTGGAAAGAATTAAGGTTGATGATTTGGGCGTCCGCTTGGACCCAAAACTTGACTTTATTGATCATATTTCGTCTATGATGAATAGAGCCAGGGGTGTGCTTGGATTTATTAAACGGTGGTCGAAGGAATTCAATGACCCCTATGTTACTAAATCCTTATATACTTCCTTAGTTCGTCCTATCCTAGAATATGGATGCTGCGTTTGGAGCCCTCAGTACGGCGTTCATAGTAAACGCATTGAGTCGGTTCAAAAGTACTTTTTACTTTTCGCTCTACGCTGGTTAAATTGGGATGCAAATCAAAGATTCCTTCCTACTCAAATAGACTCCTATTAATAAACTTACCGTCCTTAGCAAATCATAGAACGATAATAGGAATAACCTTTATTATTAACCTTATCCATGGGAATGTGGAAAATGCTGACGTGTTGAGTCAGCTCAATTTCCACGTACCATGTAGAACTACTAGATCCTATATCCCATTAGTGTTGCGCCACTGTAGAACCTCCTTTGAACTGCATGAACCTTTTAGAGTGCTATGTGCAAATTATAATGATTTGTACACACTAATCTCTAACGTAGATACCCTTCCCAAATTAAAATCTTTAATACTAACACACTTAGTAAGCATGCAAACTAACAATCTGGCAGCACGCCGGTAGTCAATTTCCTCGTATTCTGTCCTATATTTTCCATCGCGCCTACTAACACCTAACCCAAACAGGCACGTGCCTGGTGTCATACGGGCCACTTGAATGTACTGAACTTAGTGTATCAACGTCCAAGATATGTTTAACTAAAAAATGCTTATTGAAAGAGAAAAAATATTTACGAACGGCGGAGATATAGCCAGTCAAAAAGGAATTTTTTTAGGAAATGGTCCGATGGTGTACATGCTGCACACCACATTTGTTATCCGAAATTTAAAAACAAAAATTTTTTATTAACTATATAAGTATGGCTATAGCATGACCTAGCCGTTTTTGGAAAAAAAATTTTTTGAGCAAATGGGAGCACTTAAAAAAAATTTTTTTTTTAGAAGAAATTTTTGATTTAAAAATTTATAACTTTAAAACAAAAAATCATATCAAAAAAATCATATGTCATGCCATAGAGGACGTTAGAGAGAAGCTGTGTAAAAAAAAAATTTTAAGAGAATCGATCCAGCAGTTTTTGAGAAATCATGTACACCGTTTTTGAGAAAAACGCAAAAGAAGATAAAGAAAGTACTCTAAGGCATACCGGCAGCGCTCACTTTTAATGGCTGTAGAATCCAAATGTAATAAGATAAAAACCCAATGTCTTAAAATGGCCGTAAGAATATCGGCATCAAGATTAAGTAAAAAAAAATCAGATTTTTAAAAAATGTCTGGGTGGTCTACCCCCATTAAATCAAGAAAAATTGCCCTTGAATTTAGAAAAAAAAAGTCTCATTTTAATGTCAAGTAAGCCTATAACTAAACAAAATCTTTCTATATATAAGAAATTAATTACCTTTTCCGAAGACCCACAAACTCTGTCATTGCCCTACCATGCAGTTCATCTTTGACAAACCATAAGGGCTTTTTATTTCACTGCTGGGAATTATATAGCCTAGCCAATTGAACTGGATATTCACATGTATCAAATTTTTAAGCAGCATCATCCCGAATGTAACTACATAAATCCTCTGTTTTAATAGAGTAGATAAATGAATCTGTATCCATATAATTTAATTTAAGTGCATTTTGAAATTTGGGGTTCATATATGAGTCGTGAAAATCATACATCTTCCATTTGGATAACTTCAACACTACAGGTATGTTGGCTTATCACAAACGTTATGTAGTCTATTTGAATTGCATAGATGCTTTCACTAAACTTTTTTTGCACTATGAAAATTGGACCTGGCTATAAAGTCTCTCGCGTATAATCCAGGACGTCCACCTTGGAAACCCACAGGGGGCTATTCTCTTATTAGGCGAATGTCCTTTCACTGTAAGCTATTTTCCATGGTCTTGCCTTAGGCACTGTTATTCAAAAGCCGAAAAAAGTCTTTTTCAAAATTACTTTTAGCCCTAGTCCTGTGCTCCGCGTTAATATCAGTATATTTCTTCAGCCAAGGTTTTTGTTTGAACACGAGAATAGTATGTACCTTTTTGAGCTCTAAACCATTATTCATACACTATACACTTAAAGTTTTGTAGTGTATTTGTGTTTATTAAAAAGATCGGCTATTAACTTACTCGGGTAAAAATCTAATCTAATCTATGACATCTTTAAACGAGTCCCCCTCGAATTCCAGATGGAATATATGCAATATCAGTCAGTAATTAGAGGGATATTCCTGTAGTTTTCAACATCGCATCCGATGACAAGCCCAGAGTTATATAATAATGGGCAGGATTTAATTGGTAGATATTTGAACAAATAGCCCTTAAATTCTGAAAAACGTCTGTGAGCAACAATACATCTGTTTTTAGGTAGAGTTCCAAATATTCCCTAAGTGTTTGACACTTGAAGTGACTCCAAACCTGAACGGCATGAAGATAATCAGCTTCAGAGCACTCGGAGTCATTTAATTTGCTAAAAATTTTGTTCCTTGATGGGAGAGAGGTTTCTGATAATTTTCTGGTCAAAATCCAAGTATTCGTATTGGAATAAACCTTTCCTACTAAGTGTGGAGAAATATTTTACATTTGGAAATTGATTTCGAAGAACTTTGAAATCCTCTACATAAAAAAAAAATTTTTAATGTAAAGCGAATGGTATCTAAAAATCGGATTTTCATCTTATTTTTCCCTAACGAATAATTATTTTAATTTCACCCTCAATCTTCCGAGTTCTTTTACAAACAAGAGTGAATCGTATTTGAAAAGATTGTGGAGAAAACAGGTATAAAATCTCCTGTCTTATGTTTAAGGTTGCACTCACTATTTGCTGCACCTTGACATTGCCCTGTAAAATGGCAGTGATCCCTGAATCGCTACCTAAAATTCCCTTACATATATGAAAATGAGGGGCCTCGTCAAAATCATAGGAATCCTGTGCACTCATTTGGAGTGGTGTATAGCGGGCAAAACGGATGTTAAACTATCTACAAAAGTGTTCCCGACATTTGATCCGGTCTTGGTTACAAATTTTTCTAAAGAGGAGTCGAATGAAAATTTAATATAACACGTAAAGGCTATCGGAACATGCTTATTTACTATTCGCGATTTTTCACTTACATCTATCGTTGTGGGCTCAAGTATTCATTCGAAGTCTGCATACACAGCAAAGGGCATCTCCAACCAGGTATAACAAATTAATATGGTGCTCCTTGTCCGTTCCTATTGTGAAGAGAGATAAAAAAATAGTGTCCTTTTCTTCGCCATACCCAAACATATTAGGACATATGTGCGGCTTTTGTTTGACGAATACATTTATTTTATCCGTTTTCATTGGGAATATCAACCCACTAAAATCGATCGTGATGTTGTTTGTGTGTATGATGTTTGATTTGATATCAACACCATAAACACTACACCACTCTCCCTTTTCCCTTGGGTTCAATCCGGATACAATGGTCCACTTAAAACAGAAAACATTCTTGTACTGCACATTGATGCATGCTCTACGGGCTTTAAGGCGTGCAGGTAAATCGAAATATTCTGATCCTTTGAGAGGAACACATTGAAGCATGTTCAACTCCATGTTAGGGTCCATCCACTGTCCTTCTCTTGGAACTCATCCATTTTCGATTTTATACTTTCCGTATGGGAATCGTATGAATCAAATAAATTGGATGATATAGTAATCAAAATCATCTTACTTCGGAACGATTTAATTTCCAGTTACGTTTAATGTTCTTTTACTAACATGTATTCCGCAAATAGCTCAAAATTTATTTTTGAAGTTGTATGGAAACTGAGGACTCTTTCAACATGAGGGAGCTGCGCCTGGCACAATTCATATAAAAAATCACCGGGAATCCTTAGAGGCGCTCCATCATTCGTAATCATATATTGAAGGATACGTCCCTTGTATCCATCAATAATTTGCTTAAGATGCCCATCTGGTGGACATCATGGTGGAGCCATTGCACATTAATCGGGAGGTACTGTTGACAGGAGTTGCAAAAAATTCCTTTCATGTTGTTGATGATGATGTTGTTGTTTTCGTACATTTTGGTGGTGATGGTGTTATAAAGGTAAGATGATAATTTTGTATAAACTTTTAAAAATTGATTAATTTTTGTCCACTCCGAATAGTTCAACCGCAAACTAGAAGTGATTCTTTGGACTCAATTAGTCTATACTTAGAGCAAACACTTTACATCCCCTATCCTTTTCACCCTCCGTCTGTATTTAGATGAGCTAATTGTGTAGGTCATCACACGCTTTTTTAAGTGAGGATCGTGGGTGACCGTCCACGTGCGCTACAGGATCGAGCTGAGCGTAGATTTTTCTGTTACGACTCTAACACCCTTCTTCAATTGTACCCCCAACCCTTTTTAAGTGAGGATTGTGGGTGAACGTCTACATCCGTGAGCGGGAACGCTGCGGTACAGAATCGCTGCGGTGAGCCCTTTTCAATTGCCTCCCCCGTCCCTTTTTTTAAGTGACGGGTTGTGGGAAAGTACACATGCGCTCCAGGATCGCTAGGGATCGCTCCCTCCCTTTCGCACTCGTATTTACATTCTTGTGGGAGCGCTTGAACACTTGTTCACAAGTGTCCTTTAACATGCACTGATCCTAATTAATTGCATCTTTATTACCCCTCCCATTGACAGGTTGACATCTAACCGTCATTAATTGCATTTATTGATTACTCAAACCACATAAAATTTTGACAGCAAACCCATTAATTGCATTTTTATTACCCTTTTCGCCGACATCGAAGGTCCCAAAAATCTGCTTTTATTGCTACATATAACAATCCGCCACTTTTTCTTATTCGATTGGTTCGTTTTCTTTTGAACGACCAACAATGGACTATTGTGTGGGCTTTTGGAGTATATTATAATTACTTGACCTAAGATTGTTCTCATTTGCCTGTTAACTTCGTCTTTGTGAATTTCTGGGTATTTATATGTTTATAAATAAATTGAAAGATCATTCTTTGTAATAATTATGTATTTGATCTAATATGTGAAACTTAGGCTTTCTTTATACAAAAAATACTTTCCAATTGTTGTATAACCTTGTTTATGTAGGATTTGGCCTGTGGGCTAAATAAGTTCGTTGGATTTAAGTTATTTATGTGTGGCTCTTAGAAAATTCCTGTAAAAACGATCTAAATAGACATAATTGACAGTCTCTTACTATCTCTAGTTGCTCTCGTTGCATCCGCATCATTGTTCCCTTTCTGTAAGTGGTAAACCAATCCCGAAAACTTTTAACCACCTCCGAAATTTAAAAATTGGAATCTGTACCGCGCCGAATCCAAAATTAGCTTTAATTTTCCTTCAACCAACCACCTTAATTTGTTTGCTGCCAAAATCACAAAAGGAATTAAGCAGCAGCTAATGTAGCAATCCCGCAAACCAAACTCTGCCTACATTAGCGAATTGTTCCATGGAGGAGTCAAATACTTCAAGATCCAAGGAAACTAAAGCAATCGCTTTGGCATACTTATAAACAAACAAGAAGCACTGCTGCTTTGATCTCTTACAGGAAATCCAATGCCCTGTTTAAATACAAATCTAAAATAGCAAAACGAGAATCATTTAAACGACTCACATCAAATATTATATTCTACTATATTTTACTTTATCTTCTACAAAGAAGACATGGTCCGATCTAAATCTCCTAATTGGTAACTCCTCATATAGCCTCAGAACAATTAAATATAAAGATAAAGAGCTGCATAATTCTACAGACATTTGCGAAGTTTTTGGGAACTTCTCCGACCAATACAAGACCCGCAAAGTAGAAATTCTCTGGCAGGATTACACAGTAACCAATTTGTCTGCATCTTCTACTGATCTCGACTCTAATTTTACCCGTAGCGAGCTTGAATATGCCCTTCAGTATGCGAAAGGTAAAACTTCCGGATATATAGACCGGATTTCATACCCAATGCTCAAACATTCGCTCTCCGAAGCTAAGTATCGCCTATTAAAAATGTAAAATAAAATGCTTGGTAAAGGCTCCTACCCCCACGTCTGGAAATCCGTCATTATATTCCCAATTTTATAATCTAATAAACCAACCCACGAAATGTCTTCCTTTAGACCCATTTCTCTCCTTCCCTGGAGAGACTCTTGAAAAAATGTTATCCAAAAGACTTATGCGGTTTATTACCAAATATAAACTTATCAGCCCCCACCAAACAGCTTTACCATTCTGGCAACTGATTTCGAAAAGGGCTTTTGATTGCATAGGGGTGCATATAGTACTGGATCAACTTTCCCGGTGTGGGGTAGGTCAAAAGACCTTCAACTAAGCGAAAGCTTTTATGATCAACCGTTCAATCCGATTAAGAGTAAACAACACTCTATCTAAGTTCTATACTCTTCAGAATGGCATCCCACAAGGATCGCCTCTTTCTATGGTGTTGTTCATGATTGCCTTCCAATCCATATATAACATCATTTTAAGATATAAGCAAATTAACCTTTCAATATATGCAGATGATGCCATTATTTTTAGCAAATGTAAGAATACCAATTCACTCAACAATAAGTTCACAGATATTCTTAATGAAACCCAAATTTGGGGAAACACTTCCGGTGCTACCCTTACTGTATATAAATGTGAACCCTTTTATATTTGCAAAAAACAACACTGTACATATCCATCATTATTTTTCAGTAACATAAAAATAGAACTCGTACCATTTCTTAAAAATCTCGGCCTGACTATCGATAATCGACTCACATTCAAACAACATTGTATAGAACTTAGGACAAAACTTATAAATAGGCATTATATAACATTATAAAATTCCTAACTATTAAGCGCCCATTAATTCACCCCACAACACTTATACAAGCGACGAGAGCCTTGATGCTATCCACAATCGAGTATGGTCTCTATTGAAAAGCCTTACCGATGGAATAAAGTCATTCCGTCTCCCCCGTGGCAATTTCGCTCCACGACCATTGACACCATGTCCTGCAAAAATCTACGACACCAGTCACAACGTTTAATCAGCTATTCCAAGAAGTTACCGACAACTACTCTGATCGGAAATGATTTTATACGGACGGATCTAAGTCAGAAACCACAACCTCTTACGCCGTGGTAGACGAACTCGGAATAATTATTTCGTGGGACCTACTACCTCACCACTACTCGGTTTTTGCTGCAGAAGCAGTAGCCATTATTAAAGCAATCAAACTTGCCCTCGAACTAAAAGGAAGATATATCATCTGACAGTGACAGTCTTTCCAACCTGCAAGGAGTCCAAAACTTCTACAATAACAATAACCTTGTATGTGAAATACGTCACCTCTGCATACAAAATAGGGCCAACATTAAGCTACTTTGGGTCCCAGCGCATATAGGAACATCTGGAAACGAGTTAGTCGACAAAGCTCTAAAGTTAGCCGGACGGGCTCCGTGCCATACAATTAAATGCCCTGCGTCGTGCTACAGAAGGGAATGCGCCATTATTACTCAATTAAAAACTGGAAACACAAAACTCACACATAAGCACATACTAAAAGGTGAAAGACGTCAAAACTGTCCGAACTGTGGGGAGGAAATATCAGTCAAACATATACTCGATTCATGCAGACACTATCATAAACTTAGGACCCACCTCTTCGGTCTTACACCGCCCTCAAACTTATTAGCTACCCTAACAACTACTGAATTAAACCTAATAATGTCTTTCTTAACGAAAAGTAACATCATACACCTAATTTAAACAGCACATGTTATGTCTTATTAATTGTTAAGCCATAAACCCCACTGAACCAAATTGTTATATTAATTATCGAGTCGATGGCCTTAGTAGCTAGTTACTCCTCTCTATAATTAGTTACTATATTATAAATATTTTTATGTATAATAGCTAAAAGAAAAAAATAAAAAATAAATAAAATAAAATAGACATAATTGATTTTTAACTTTTTCTTATGTAAATGTGTAGCTTTGCAGCCGATCATCTTTTATGACTTTATAGGCATCGTCTACTTGTGTTTTTTGCGAATAGGTTCAGGCAAGTTATTATTAATAACAAAGAGTGCAATTCGGTTCACTTCTGATGTTGTGTATGTTTTATCGTTATCGATACTAAAAAAAATATTTTTTTATTAAATACCTTTTTTATCCACATTAATATACTTGGAAAATAACTCCATGTTATTACGATTTTAAAAAGGAGGGAGATGTAATATGCATATATATTGAATGCGCACTGTACTTTATACATTGCTGCATATGAATAAAAAAACATTTAATATACAAGTACCTAAAACAAGTGGCCGAAACCCGATCCGTTCTATGTACGTTGGCCGACTAACGGAAAGTGCAAGTGTCAGCATAACTGTAACGCGCGGGCCTCACATGTACATATATGAACCCAAGTCTATGTGCATATACCCTCGCACTCCATACTAAACAAGCATAGCTACATATAGCGAGCTTGAATATGCCCTTCAGTATGCGAAAGGTAAAACTTCCGGATATATAGACCGGATTTCATACCCAATGCTCAAACATTCGCTCTCCGAAGCTAAGTATCGCCTATTAAAAATGTAAAATAAAATGCTTGGTAAAGGCTCCTACCCCCACGTCTGGAAATCCGTCATTATATTCCCAATTTTATAATCTAACTAGCTGTACCCTGCCACGTTTCTCTGTGGCATATTGTAGTTAAGAGGGCACTTCTGAATACATCAATGTTCCGGCAAAATCATCTTCCTGGCATAAGGTGAAGAAGGCAGTCAGAGTTGTCGCTGGCGGATTCAGGACTCTTTCTTGCACATTTCTTTCTGTGAAATAGATACGTTGACCATTCTCCAAAAGGACTGCCAAGTGAACTAAAGCTGGATAGCGTTCATGAATGGGGAACGAACAAATTCTCCATGCAACCTCGTTGCTGCTTTCGTATCTTCCAGCCTGGTATTGAGATATTTCATCGACAACTCGTACTGCATTGCTGTCCCCATTTTCTGCCTGAACACCAAAAACTGCCATATCGCTGCCTTTATTCACGTACTTGCAGATATATTTAATCGATTTCACGGAATTTCAATATTCTACGTTGATGTGCACTTTGTATGATTTTGACAATAGTGTTGAGTATGGAACCACCCAACGATTGTCTACCTCAATATCACAAATTCTCATGTTTAAAGTTGCCGAAGTCCCTCCATCTTCAGTTGACCGTCTTCTATACAGAGGATATCCATCGTCCCCTGTTACGGTGTTGGCTGTAAATGCTCGAGGATATCGCTTGGAACACTTCCCGTCTACCATGCATGGTGAACTTCGGTTGAGGGTACCACATGGGCCATGGATCATGTTCTTGATGACAACTGCATGCAAATCTGTATCAACCTCTGCCCGTGGAATCTCAGCGCATATCACATTGTCAATTTCGTCTGGAGTAATTTTATCATACAGCCAAATCAGTATGTGCGCATGCGGCAATCCTCTCTTCTGCCATTCTACTGAATACATCCAGCACCGCTCAGATCCCAAAACTCCATGTTTCACAATGAAATCCATCAGTGACTTGAGCTTTTGTCTAAAAACACGGGCTGTGATGTCATGCCTATCCCTATATGATTGTCCAGGAAATAACAGCTGAACTATCTCGTCCCAAGCTGGATTGCATGTGAAGGTGATAAATAAGTCTGGACGGCCGTAGCAACGAACATATGCCTGGGCATCTTGAGCATATTCATGCATGTGGCTCGGACTACCTATGTATGAGGATGGCAAAATCGTGAGCTTTCCAACGTTGGTTGTATTACGGTCATTCATCACAGCATCCCGCAAATGGATATATTCCTCGGACGGAAGTTTCTTCTGATTCAATCGGAGGAACAGCAAACGTTCTGATTCAATTTTTGCATACATATCGACAATGTACTAATGAAACAACTGACGACATTTCAATATATGATTGCAATCGGTCCTCCTAACCATTAACCTGTATGAGTAAAAGTTCATCGCGCAGCCGCTTAGTCTCTCGGATGGAGGTCCGTTCTTCGTCAGTCATATTCGTAATCTTACGTCTTTTTGCTTCTGTATTGCGAATACGACGACCCAATCTCGACTTCTTTGGTGGCATGACTTCGTTTCTTACTGAACCTGAACAAAAAATAAAATTTGTATCTCCAATTTCTTCTTTCAATATGTTTTAAATGTTTGACAGGAAATGCTTTGATTTGCTTGTAGAGGGCGCAGGAGTAGGGGCACGGGGAAACGCTAAAAAAATAGATATATTCGCAACCGCAGATAAGCTATCAACATCAAAAGTAGTCAATAACCGAGCTGGAACCTCAACGCATCTTCTCTAAAAATTTGGGCATAAACGGTTCAGAACTTTTCAAGTTTCTTCTTTCAATATGTTTTGAATGTTTGACAGGAAATGCTTTGATTCAGCTGGCTGCCTGTAGATGGCGCAGCAGTAGGGGCACTTGGAAACGCTTAAAAAATAGATATATTCGCCACCGCAGATAAGCTATCAACATCAAAAGTAGTCAATAACCGAGCTGGAACCTCAACGCATGTTGTGTAAAAATTTGGGCTTAAACGGTTCAGAACTTTTCGAGTCTATGAAGGATGTAGACACGAACAGAGCATTTTTATATATATAGATAAACCAACCCACGAAATGTCTTCCTTTAGACCCATTTCTCTCCTTCCCTGGAGAGACTCTTGAAAAAATGTTATCCAAAAGACTTATGCGGTTTATTACCAAATATAAACTTATCAGCCCCCACCAAACAGCTTTACCATTCTGGCAACTGATTTCGAAAAGGGCTTTTGATTGCATAGGGGTGCATATAGTACTGGATCAACTTTCCCGGTGTGGGGTAGGTCAAAAGACCTTCAACTAAGCGAAAGCTTTTATGATCAACCGTTCAATCCGATTAAGAGTAAACAACACTCTATCTAAGTTCTATACTCTTCAGAATGGCATCCCACAAGGATCGCCTCTTTCTATGGTGTTGTTCATGATTGCCTTCCAATCCATATATAACATCATTTTAAGATATAAGCAAATTAACCTTTCAATATATGCAGATGATGCCATTATTTTTAGCAAATGTAAGAATACCAATTCACTCAACAATAAGTTCACAGATATTCTTAATGAAACCCAAATTTGGGGAAACACTTCCGGTGCTACCCTTACTGTATATAAATGTGAACCCTTTTATATTTGCAAAAAACAACACTGTACATATCCATCATTATTTTTCAGTAACATAAAAATAGAACTCGTACCATTTCTTAAAAATCTCGGCCTGACTATCGATAATCGACTCACATTCAAACAACATTGTATAGAACTTAGGACAAAACTTATAAATAGGCATTATATAACATTATAAAATTCCTAACTATTAAGCGCCCATTAATTCACCCCACAACACTTATACAAGCGACGAGAGCCTTGATGCTATCCACAATCGAGTATGGTCTCTATTGAAAAGCCTTACCGATGGAATAAAGTCATTCCGTCTCCCCCGTGGCAATTTCGCTCCACGACCATTGACACCATGTCCTGCAAAAATCTACGACACCAGTCACAACGTTTAATCAGCTATTCCAAGAAGTTACCGACAACTACTCTGATCGGAAATGATTTTATACGGACGGATCTAAGTCAGAAACCACAACCTCTTACGCCGTGGTAGACGAACTCGGAATAATTATTTCGTGGGACCTACTACCTCACCACTACTCGGTTTTTGCTGCAGAAGCAGTAGCCATTATTAAAGCAATCAAACTTGCCCTCGAACTAAAAGGAAGATATATCATCTGACAGTGACAGTAACGGAAAGTGCAAGTGTCAGCATAACTGTAACGCGCGGGCCTCACATGTACATATATAAACCCAAGTCTATGTGCATATACCCTCGCACTCCATACTAAACAAGCATAGCTACATATATACTTAAGAATACATAACCGTCTCTCAGCTGTCGCTGTAGTCAGCGCTGCTACGAGACTTAGCCCCACATAGTTCATAAGAATGATACCCTCGCACTCCATACTAAACAAGCATAGCTACATATATACTTAAGAATACATAACCGTCTCTCAGCTGTCGCTGTAGTCAGCGCTGCTACGAGACTTAGCCCCACATAGTTCATAAGAATGATTTTGAAGACCTATTAGAAATTATTATTTATTATATTATATTATATCATATTATCATATATTTTTATTATAGTATTTTTCTATGGTTTCTTCAATTCTTCAAAATTACCTGTTTAAAAGTTTTTCCCTCAGGCACTAGCCTACATAATCTTCCATGTCTATTTTTGTTTAAAGCCAAACAAAATATTTTTATAGGTGTTTCAAAAACATCAACATTTGATTCGTAGCAGTACCATCAAAATGTTTTATTAATTTAATGCAATTCATGGTTGATTTTAATAAATTAATTTTCTTTCTTTTCTCTTGAGATCCACGGAAAGGTTAGGTTAGGTTAAACCGAACGGCTCTCCTGAGGGGGCCAATCATAAGCCAGTATGGCCCTTATTCATCCAGATGTTGTTTTCATATGGTCCTGGAGAATCTTACGCGGGGTTGAAATCCTTTAGAATCGCGGTAGTTTTTACGAAGGCAAGTAGTGGCGAACAGTTCCACAGATATTATCAGTTAATTTTTAGTTTCTTATTTTAATTTACTAATGAAAAATTTAAGATTGAGTTTTTGTTTCCTCTTTACGTACATGCAGGTGTGCTGTCGCCGAGGATAGGATAAATTCAACAAACAAAACCAGCAATACGTCAAGACAAGAAATCTAATTGAAACTACAAAAGGCATAAAACATAATTGAAGTGATACCACCGTTAAGAGGTGGCTTTCTGCGTCCTTTAGGTGTAGGTGATTATAGCTGCTTTTCGGGTAGAAACTTCTGTGTTCCAAAATAGTCGATCCTTTAGCCTTTATGCCACGACTTCGTTTATTATTATAATTATTATTAAGCAAGTCAGATGGACTATGATTTTTTTATGAAAATTTCACAAAAATGGTGGAAGGAAATATATGGATTTCGCCTAATTTTGAAGGCTGATGAAATAATGGAAGGCTTGACTGCTTACATCAGCGGGCACAGAGAGAAGCAATTCTCTCAATTCTCAATCCTCAATCTCTGCGTATCGACAGCGCACATGTGCCATAGTAGATAGCCACTCGAACCTGAAGAGCGCGCATCTTTCAATGGAAGAGGAACAAAGTCTTCTTTGGTCGTCGGAACCAGGCACCAGCTCCCCGAGTAGGTTCGGGCTGAAGCGTTCAAGCGAGGGAAAGAAGGCAAAGTCGTAGTACAAGCCTCCCCTTTCTTTCCAGAGCCGGATCCAAAATAAAACAGGCCTTAACCAAGTATCCAAGACAGAAAGCTGCACTTCACCAAACTTACTTATATGCACTACACTGGCGGATTCGCCATAAAGGTGAAGGAGATGGCAATGCACCGCTAAGAGTGCCATTAAGGACGCTCCGGTGGCCAAGCGATAACGTGGACATAAGGAGGCAGGCTCTTCCCAAAAACCATTTGGAAGACGGTAGAATTATTATTAAATTATTAATCACATGGGTTGATGGAAGATCCTGAAACGCTTGTTGCCCAAAAAGAGACCCAATGTTCTGTTCTTCAGATAAAAAAGGCAAAAGGCAGCCAGTGTATTGGAGGGGGGTGACGCACTTGATAATGAAAACACGAGAACTATTTCGGGGTTTTACGCGACATGCGTCGGATCTTTATTGGTTAAAATGTGGAATATAAATAACAACATGAAACTAAAACCTATCCTTGGGCGAGCGGATTCAAAGCTTTTTGGACTGATAGAAAAGAGAGAGAGATAGAGCCTACGGGACATTTCGAGGCTGGAACCGAGATCACACTGCCTCTCGAAAATGGTCGAGGACTGCCTGGAGCCGTTTCTCAGCGCTAAGTCTAAGAAAACGGAGGCACTTCCGTAGAGAATGGTCTTCTTGGCAGACTCGGCATGGGTAGGATAAAATACCTCGGGAACGTCCCTTGATGTCGCCGTAAGGCACCTAGTAATTTAATTTGTTTGGAGAAGTAGTAAATAGTGTGGAAAACGAGTATATCCTTTGGATCGGTGAGATACTATCCTTGAAGCATCAGGAGGAATCGGAACACTGGGGGATTTGCTTGGACGCAGCTAAGTGTGATGCCGACCGTGGCATGTCGAGCAGTTGTGGGCGCTTGTGCAATCGTGAATTCTATGACCTTTTGCAAAGCAATTCTGGCACAACATCTTTTTTTTGGGTATAAGCCAAAAGATCGTCAATCGTCATCTGACGGAAGCTTGGACATATACGCACTGGATGGTTATCTCGTACTAAAGGATTTTAGTACTCGCGGTTACACGTTGGAGGTTATCGGTTTGGAATGCCGATGGCTGATCGTAGGAGGTTGAATCGAATCTATGGGCTGTAGAGTTCTATGACGATCTGTTAGGAAAGAACTAAGTTGTAGCCACGTAGGAATTTCGGCTTTCCTGCCCGCAAAGAGTCCTTATCGGAGGCCAAATATTTCCCACGACGCTGGCGAAAAAATTAACCCGTCGGGGTTGAAAGTACAAAGGCGGGTGCGTCGTGGTATATATTTCAGCGTCAGCTTTTATTCGCTGCTTACAAGAGACTAAAAACTTAACTTAGAACCGAGCTCCAGGTCGCTTTGCATCGTTAAAGCGAGAGCGGGAGATCGGCAATAGTTGGAGTGCGAGAGCAAGCCAGGCACAGAAAGCTCGCTCCTGAAGATAGGCGGTGCAGTGGGCCCCTCACGTAAACATCCTGCCCCCCTTGCAATCGCTCGGGCTGCAACAGGGTCGTTGCAGCTATGGCTGATGGCAGGCTCCAGACACGACCCAACCGAAGACGGTGCTTTGGGCCACTGGCAGTCCCTCCTGGATCTTCGAATACATATCCGCGCCTAGGACCCCGGAGATGGTCGCCGGTAGATAGAAACGCTCGTCGGCCATGATATCGCGGAAGTTGGCCCGCACCGTCTCGCTTAACTCCCGGATTGAAGTGCGGATGCGAACGTGAGACTCAACCCTAAACACCACGTCGAAACGTCTTGGAGCCCACCGTGGCCGAACAAATTTGCTCGCCGCCGGGCGGGGGTCGACCGTGGAGTGGCGGAGACCGTCCGAGAAGCGGCTGCAGATTGCCCAGAAGAGGTGACGGCGTCCCGAGCCCGCGCGCATTCTGCCGCAGCTGGCGCGGAGCCAGTGATCGCTCGGATAGGTGAAGCAGTGTGTGATGGTCCAGGCCACACGTTTTGCAGCAGTCCCCTCGTTGACACGCTCCGTCCTAATGCTCGTGAGCCAAACAGCTGGGACAGTATCGGCTATCGAGGACGGCCCATAGCCGTTTCTCAGCACTCAGGCGCAGAAAACGACGGCATTTTCGAAGTGGGAGGATTCCCCTGCAGACTCGGCAATGGTAGGACAAGATACCTCGAGTACATTTGCCTTCTTGTGGGATGGCGGTGCGTGGACGCGGAGGCATTGTGCTGGGGATGCAGTGTAGTCTGGACAAAATTGCGCTCGCAGACCTCATCGGCTGCCGGGACGATACGTGTCGGGCCTTCCTCCACCTCCCAGATGGAACAACTTTTCAACCGGGGTGCTCCGAGAGTTGTGAATGTAAATCGCCGTGAACAGGTCTCTGAAGGTGTGCAAACGAAGATAATTGCCCGCGAAAACCTCTATATCCACTGGTGGTAAACGGTACCCCGTGGGGGGGGGGGATGTGTGGACACTGCTAGCCGCCAGAGCTGACTGAGAGGCGGCTTGTGATATTGTTTCCTCAAGGTTGGCAACACACTTCCAATAAACGGAATAACAGTAGCTGTACTTTGTCTCCAGCACTGTCGAGGTGGCCTTGCCGTCGTCGGACGCAGAGAGCAGTTCGAAGCAGCTCTCATAACTTTTCTCCACCTTCTCCCACAGGGACCGGATTTGGTCCCTATGGACTTGAGAAGGGGAGAATTGGTCAGACTTAGGGTTGCCCGGAGTATGGATATTCGCCTCGAATTGACTGGCACAGTCTGTTGTGGCAATTTTACGCCATTTTGCCAACTGACATAGTTAATCTAGGCGAGAAACCAAATAGTGTATAGACGGATTTGTCGCTTTTTGCCCTTGGAATGGCGGCGGTAGCCCTTGGCTTCAGTTGAGACGCCCGAGGAGATGCGGATTGGGACCTATTTAAGCGGATGGAGGGGATCGGACGCGATTTCTTGTCATCTTCCGTGGGCATTCTCGGAAGGGAGTGCTGCTGATCAGGGCTTGTCAACTGTCGAACGGAAAAATGGTCACACTAATGCACTATCTGGATCAGCAAAAAAAAAAAAGAGAGATGACGAACGAAATTTATATGGCACTTGGGATACGGGTTTATGCAATGCGTACGACGAACTAGCGAAGCAGAGCTCACAGAAGGCTGGAGGAAACGAATGGAGCAAAAAAAAAACGCAGCCAAATGGTTGTTGTTTTGAGGAGGGAATTAATTTATGCCACCTATTAAGCGAATTGATTTAGCGAGGGGTTTTTTTTGTGTTGGCGTAAAATTAGTTGTTTTAATTTGTGTGTGCTTGTGTGTGGTTTGGTTACAAAGTTTTTGTGTGTTTTTAGTTTCAACGTAAGTGAGCGAATGAATCGAGAGAAAAGATAAGCCAAACAGAAGAGCTGCGGCGGAAGAGCTTTCATGCCGGCTTATGAGGTGGAAAGCTTCTGCCGCAGCTGATCGCTTGTTTACAAATAATGATTTAAAACATGCTAATATTAAATCTGCTGCTTCTGCTCCCGACATGCTCCCCCCGCTGGATGCGGCACGCTGCCAGATGAGGTGGTTTCCAGGGGTAGAACAGCTATTTTGCCAACAGCCCTTTTTATTAGGCCGGTGGCTGTCCGAATGACAGCGACACGGGCCACACCGTCAGCTCCATGGATAATGCTCTCCACTCTGCCAAGGCGCCATTGAAGCGGAGGGATGTTGTCCTCTTTGAGCACCACAATGCTATGCGGTAGGATGTTGGGCCTTGATGCACGCCATTTCCCACGTTCTTGTAAAAGCGAGAGGTAGCTGGTACTCCACTTCCGCCAGATGATTTGCTGAATTTGGCAAACTCGTTGCCAGCGGCTCAGCCGATCGATGCTGAGGTGCGTGATGTCGGGCTCCTCGATTGTGGCGAAAGAAGACCCAATAAAAAAGTGACCAGGTGTAAGGACATCCAAATCGTTAGGGTTTTCTGAAATTGGACAGAGCGGTCGAGAGTTAAGCATCGCTTATAGACTTCATAGACTAAAGTGCGAAGCTCATTGAATGCGAGAATAGTGTTGCCAACGACCCGATGAAAGTGATATTTTGCAGATTTGACGGCAACCTCCCATAGGCTGCCGAAATGAGGCGAACGAGGGGGAATAAATTGCCATTTGATCCCGATGGAAACGAAGGCCTGCTGAAGATTGCTGTTTTGAGCGTCGGCGAGAAACAGTTGCCTCAGTTCCAGCAGCTCGTTTTTGGCTCCAACGAAGTTTGTAGCGTTATCGGACCATATTGTGCCAGGCTTGCCCCTTAGGCTTATGAAGCGCTTGAGGGCAGCGATGAATGAAGCCGCAGACAAATCCTCCACCAGCTCCAAATGGCAGGCTTTAGTGGCGAAGCAAAATTCTGCAGCCGACCGCCAACTCGAATAAGTCCCGATTCATCGCAGATTGGATGCAGCGAGTACAGCTTGCTTTTTGAGGAAATCAGCCTTTCGGATTGCAGGGCCTTATACTCCTCAGCAAAGTTGATGAGCTGGATTCCCTTGATGAGCAGATGCGTGCCTCCCTTGATGTCGTCTACTGTAAGAGGTCCTCGCCGTCGTGGCTCATCCTTGGCTTTTAGCATTAGGAACCGATGTATGTAGCCAAAGACTCGCTGCAGCTTTCCAAAACAATTTTGAAACTTGCAGCCATACGAAATATCCTGGCTTTGCGTCAGCACCAGCGCGAGGCGGCGGCGTTCAGGCACATCTACTAGAGTAGGCGTATGAGGCGGCCAGCAAGCTTCGTCTGTCCGCAGGAATGGTGGGCCCTCACGCCACAGCGTCGAATCCAAAAGTTCGAGCGGAGTACATCCTCTGGATAATATGTCAGCCGGGTTGTAGTGGGTCGATATATGATGCCAAGCCATATCCTTGGTCCTTTCTTGAATCTGCGCGATTCTGTTGGAGACGAAAATGTTAAAGTCTGATGGGGCCTGGCGAATCCAAGAGAGCACAATTGTTGAGTCAGACCAACAATGATATGTGCAAGGCTGAGAAATGGCATTAGCGATGTTGTGGATGAGTTCGGATAGCAATAGAGCTGCGCATAATTCAAGTTTGGGTATGGTTATTGTTTTAAGCGGCGAGACGCTAGACTTGGAGCAAAGCAAATGTGATGAGTAGGTGCCCCCTGCTTCGGAGCGCACATAAATACAGGCACCATATGCCGCCAAGCTTGCATCACAAAATCCATGAATTTCCAAAGATGAGTCAGATTGCATGATGAAGCGAGGAAATTTTAAATGGCTGACTGCCGAGATTTGCGCGGAGTGTTCCAACCATAAGGAATGCAAAGATTGCGGCAAAGTTTCATCCCAGTCGAGCTTATCTTTCCACAGGATTTGCAGGAATATTTTGAGCCTGGTTATAATGGGCGCTATAAGACCTAGGGGATCGTAGAATTTGGCTACGGCTGATAAAATAGAGCGCTTGGTAGCTGGCTTGTCTGCTACATTTCCAGAGAATCCAAAAAGCAAATTATCGGAACTTGTATCCCAGTATAGGCCAAGTGTTTTGGCGACGTCAGTCCCATCACTGAATTTGAGCATTTTCTCGCGATCAGCCTCAAGTTCTCCTTCAAGCGCTGCCGGCTCATTGGAGCACCATTTACGAATTGGAAATAGGCCTTTTGCAAGTAACGATTTAACCTGCTGCCGGATATAAGCGACCTCTTCGATCGAGTCGCCTCCAGAAATAAGGTCGTCAACATAAAAGTCCCTACGCACGATCTTGGCTGCCACAGGAAAATCCTTCTCCTCATCATAGGAGAGCTGCTGCATAGCACGAATTGCTAGGAATGCAGCAGGCTTAGTGCCATAAGTGACGGTGTCCAGGGTGTATATTTTAATTTCTTCGCTTGGACTATCACGCCAGAGGATGCATTGGAGCAGATTATCAGGTTCGGTGACACGCACACAGCGATACATTTTGCAGATGTCGCCGCATAGTGCCACTTTAAAGAATCTGAACCGAACCAAAGTGCTGAAGATTTTAGGCTGAATGGAGGGACCAGCAAAGAGCAACTCGTTTAAAGAGTATCCAGACGAAGACTTGGCAGAACCATCGTAGACTACCCTGAGTTTGGTAGTCGAGCTGTCCAATTTGTGAACGCAGTGGTGGGGTAAATAATATTGCGGCAAAGCTGACTGCTTGCAAGAGAGCGACATATGGCCTAAATCGATATACTGCTTTATAAAGGCAATATATTGAACCTTGAGATTAGGATTTCTAGCCAATTTGGATTCCAATGATTTGAATCGCTGCGAAGCACGATAGTATGAATCTCCTAGCATATCGAGACTAGTCTTTGCGGGCAATCGAACTGAATATTGGCCTGACTCAAGCCGAGAATAAGATTGAGCAAATAAATTCTCGCACAAGGCATCCTCATCAGTTGGAGCAGATGACGATCTACAATAGCTGTCAATTTCCCAAAACCGTTTGACAAGGTCCGGCAACGATTCAGGTTCCAATTGTACATCGTGCTCAACTGACAATGCGGGAAGAGAAGAGTGTTTATGGGCCGGCGAAGATATGCCACCGGATACTACCCAACCCAATCTAGTTTTTTGCAAGGAGGGAAGGTGATCGGCCAGCCGTATCTGCCCAACGCAAAGCAGGTCGAAGAAGATTCCAGCTCCTATAAGAATGTCAATCCTTTGACTTTTATGAAAGAGCGGATCGGCGAGGAATAAATTGCTGGGGATGTTCTATTCTGAAGAGTTTAGGTCGAAATGCGGCTGATAATTTGTGATGGTGCTAGTCATTATTGCAGCGAATGATGTTCGGTAACCTTTGTTGCGAGATTGTACAATAATATCTACCGCCTTAACAGCCATGAGTGAAGACTCTCCTATACCTGAGATGCATGTATTTGAGCGACGAGTTGACAGTTGCAATTGATGAGCGAGTCGAGAAGTAATGAAATTAATTTGCGATGCAGAGTCGAGCAAGGCTCTGCAGGGCACCATTATGCCGGAACGATTTCAGACATATATGATGGCAGTGGCAAGAAGCACATAATCAGATTGATGATCTACCGAGGCTTTAGGTGGGGGTGAATTTGGCGAAGCAGAAATGAGCGAGGCACTATTTTGAGGAGCAGAAGTGGATGTGGGCTGCGAGGGTGATGAAGCAGGATTTGACTCCAAATGTAGCAATGTATGATGCTTAAAGCGACAATGCCTGCAGTTCCCAGCTTTGCACTGCTGCAGGCTGTGGCCTTTACGCAGGCAATTTAGGCAAAGATGTAGCCTTTTTGCTTCTTTGTAGCGTAATGTGGGCCTCAAGGCAATAAATTGTGGATATTTCGAAATAAAGTGATCCTTAGAATCACACAAAATACATAATGAGGTGTAGGATGATGCGGTGCAAGCGTTTTGGATATTTTTATTTATAGTTTTTCCCTCCTGGTTGCTAGGTGTGTGGGTTACCATAGCATTTTCAATGTTTTCCATCATCCGACATCTCTTCTCCAAGAAGGCAGCCATATCCGTCCGTACTCGAATGTACCGATAAAGTTCAATAGCGATGCAACGATATGCAATTGTATTGTGTGAGCATACGAACTATATATAAGCACTTTTCATCTTTTATTTTAACGAAAACGATTTTTTACTCGATCACGTCGGGGTCACCAAATGTTTTGAGGAGGGCATTAATTTATGCCACCTATTAAGCGAATTGATTTAGCGAGGGGTTTGTTTTGTGTTGGCGTAAAATTAGTTATGTTTTAATTTGTGTGTGGTTTGGTTACAAAGTTTTTGTGTGTTTTTAGTTTCAACGTAAGTGAGCGAATGAATCGAGAGAATAGATAAGCCAAACAGAAGAGCTGCGGCGGAAGAGCTTTCATGCCGGCTTATGAGGTGGAAAGCTTCTGCCGCAGCTGATCGCTTGTTTACAAATAATGATTTAAAACATGCTAATATTAAATCTGCTGCTTCTGCTCCCGACAGTTGTAATGAGCGTCAATACGTATTTATTGTTAATTATTGAGATAGGGATTTAATCGCGGGCTTCGTTGTGGAGACCGGTTATATTTGAGCCCATACGGCTAATTGCTGATCGATTCGCTGTGTGGATTTAATTTGGATGCTGGTTATACTGGTACTAGTCTGACACTTGGCTAACAATTCGAATGTCAGCAATCACAAGACGCAGGTGTTTAATTGTTCCAAGCCGAGGAGCTGGACCTCAAAGCTCGGTTCTTGGTCTCGGAGAAAGGCTCCTGCCCGTAAGGAGTCCTTATCGGAGGCCAAATATTTCCCACGTACTGGCGAAAAAATTAGCCCGTCGGGGTTGAAAGTACAAAGGCGGGGGCGTCGTGGTATATATTTTTTAGCGTCAGCTTTTATTCTCTGCTTACAAGAGACTAAAAACTTAACTTAGAACCGAGCTCCCGGTCGCTTTGCATCGTTAAAGCGAGAGCGGTAGATCGGCAATAGTTGGAGTGCGAGAGCAAGCCAGGGACAGAAAGGTCGCTCCTGAAGAGAGGCGGAACAGTGGGCCCCTCACGTAAACACTATTAAATGAACTTCACCACTAGTCTTAGCATTTAAAAATAACAACGTTTCTTCAGGTGTAAGCGCAGGATTGTCTATATAGACCGCTATGAAATGGTCTCGAAAAGTCGGCCAGCGTAGATAAACGCCCGAGACTTGAGCTGATTTAGCAGAGATCGTATCGATTATGTTCCATAAGCTGGGCGGCACACGTTGCGTAAATAAAATGTGAATGCTCATATTTTGCCTTGGAGTTGGCAAGGTGTCCGACGCGCTCTCAAACTAAAATTAGCTCTGAACAAGCTTCGTACTCTTTCTCGACCTTATACCATAGCGCTCGGAATTGGTGTAGATAAATTTTGCACGTATACTGAGATGGAATGGGCGTTGCTGGATTGCAAAATTTGGACTCGAAATGACTCAGACGGTCGGAGGTCAAAATAAATTTATTTAAAACGGATAGAGCCATAATGATTTTATATATTTTTGTATTTTCAAAATGGTGTATAACTTCGACACTTATTTGTTTAAAATTATTTAAATTTAGAATTTAGGAGCGAATTGGTCCCCAGCTAATAAATATTTGACAATAATTTTAAATTTTTAAATTATTTGGATTTATTGTATTTGATTTTCTCTATAAAACAAAACAAACTGGTGGAAGATTCTGTCTCTTCCGCACTGTATCACTGTTCCTTGCCATCGAGGAATATACGAGTGCAGGTGTGCTCGCTGTATGAGCAAAGAGGAGACGAAATAAATTTTAAGACTTCGCTGACACTTGGGACTGTATGTCTGCTCTTATGCAGGCCTATGTATGTATATGTGTGTAAAGATTTGTCGACTGCAGATCAGCGCAGAATAGCGCGAAACTTGCTAAATCTATGCTTGTGGGGTTGTAAATATGTGGAAATCGACGCTCAGCGCAGAATAGCGCAAAGCTTGCCCAGTATATTAATGTTTATATGAGTATGCTTGGAAGTAACTCAGTTCAGAATAGGGAATGTGGTCTTTGGAAAAAAATGTATTTAGATAGAAGATATATTTCGGATTTTTATTTAAATTAATTTGACGAAACATTTTTTAAATTATTAAAATATCGTGTAGGTATATTTATGTTTGTTTAAATCTCGGTAATTTATATTACATTTGAGTGTATGCATGTGTGTATATATTTACCTGTGTTGTAAATATATTTTAGCGGGAAATGTACATATATCATTGGAGAGGACTGTCTTGTATGTAATAAATTCAAGCGGAACAGTAAACGAAAAGGAATAAGAAACTTTTTGAAATTGGAAGTTTCACTGTGGCCTTTGACATTTATATAGACATACAATTTTGGTTTGCGGATAATTTTGGAAATTAACTGGATTTGGATTTGGAAGCTGCCGTAGAGCCGGATCAATAGGACTTGAATTTAGACAATCATAGAGAGAAGTTAAACTCTACTGTACGACCAGCAGCAATAATGTAAATATATACCACCACCGGCATTCCTGGAGGTGGAGTGAAGATGTGGAATAGAACTAATAACATGAAACAGCCAGTATTCAAGATACGGGAAGATGACGTGGGACAGGGGTAGCGTATAACTGCTCCTCAAAAAGTGCCGCCTCGGATACAAGGAGGCTCATACCATGAAGGCATGGAATGCCTGAACCGCCGTACTCGAACGGAAGCCCTGATTAGTAAATCTGATTACGTGATTTGCCGAATGTTAAAAGAACGACGTTCATGGGGGACAACTACTGAAAAACGGGTTAGAACCATGGGCTCCAAGATAGAAGAAGGAGTGTGATCGGATATAGACTGTACAAGCCCAGATATGAGTCTGTCGTATAAGATACCTAGGCAAAGCAGCATATTGCAGGCGGAAGTCTTCGGCATCAGAAAGGCAGAAGAGTTTGCGCAGAGAATAGGCCTTCCACGTTAAACCAAGCGGCCAGTAGATCCATGCAATCATCAGCTGCCAGCTCCAAAAATGTACTGCCTTGCAGGGAGGCTGTAGATCCACTGTAGATCCACTACAACGTCAATGCGGATCTATTGGGTTCCCAGCCACCAAGACATTAATGCCAATGAGAACGGTGATCTACTTGCAAAGGAAAGCGTCAGACTTCCTAAGCCTTATAGTCTACTTTATAAAAATAAGTCCAGTTTTACTTCCAGACGCTATAACTTCAGAACGCACAAACCGATTTCCTCGGTTTTGCATTCGTTGGAAAGGTTCGGGCTCCGTAAGGTTTCTAGCTAAGAAAATTAAGGAAAAATTTCGCGCCATCTTTGATACATAGCATGTACTACAAAACAATTTTTTTAGTAGATGGCGCCGGGGCGTGATACATTGTTTGACAGCTACTCAATGTTCTCTACTCAGTTAACTTTATGTGACAAGCTGGTATGTGTTCACTGTGTAGCAGTGCAACAGTGTTTGCAACAGCAGACATTTTTCTTTAAGTTGGTAAGTTGAACTGTGAACTTATGTGGATCGTGCATTTGAGGTTAAATTCATCACTCAGCCCATAGTCCACATTCCCTACAGGGCGACGTGCGGAAATAGTCCGCTGTACAAGACCTGCAAGCCAGAAACAAGTGTATTCACAGAAATTAAGCAAAAAAAAAAAAGAAAGACAAAATATACTAACAGATAATGCCCGATTGAGGCAACGCGTGAGCACATGAAGATCATTGGCATCGTACAATCGCTTGGCTCTTCAATGATGAAAATTTAGATATTGGACCAATTGGACCAACAATCATTGTTGGCGATCCAACTAAACCGCGAGACATTGTCGTTCAACGAAAAGCAATATCTTGCATCGTGTAAACGAGACACATCGTTTGTACGATGCGTTACATATCCAAGGATATGACATCACGTTGAAGATGTTCGATCCAATTACAGGTACAATATTCACACACTAATTTTTGCTATTATTGGTTTCCAATAACAATTCATTTAATTTTGTATTTTCAGGCGTATCAACGAATAAAAATGAAGGAGCGCAATGAATTACTATGCGTATCGTATGACGATTCGTACACATGAGGAGAATATCATTCTGAAGTGCAGTCGACATAAATGTCAAAGTCAAGGACGAACGTTTAGTGTATTATATTTAGAATAGAATATATAGAATATTGGACGTCTGACGATTTTTCCATCGTATAATATCGGAAGCCCACGCCACATGCACGTATACGTTCAAGACGATAGAACGTACGTGCGAAATAGTAGAGCTCATTATTTATTACGTTCACACGCAATCTGAAGTGGACGAAAATTGAGCGTGATTTGGAACCGGGCCAAAAACCGCAAGATGGCCATGACATAATCGCCAGAGTATTTCAGCAAAAACTCAAGGTTATGAAGGATGTCCTAACAAATTATCGAGTTTTTGGTGACACACGTTGGTATATATACTCGGTGGAATGGCAGAAGCGTGGACTACCGCATTCTCATATACTGATTTGGTTGCTGGTCAAATTACATTCAAATGAAATTCCTAATCCACTCACTGATTAACATCTACACGACGTTGTGACGACGCAGATGGTGCATGGACCGTGCGGAGCATTAAATCCATTATCGCCTTGCATGGGTGATGGAAAGCACACTAAATATCGTTTTAGTTGCTGAAACAGTCACGGGGAACGATGGATATCCAGTTTATCGTCGGCGTTTAACAGAAGATAATGGTGGAACTATCAAACTTAAAGTTCAAAATCAAAAAATTGAGATCGGAAATGAATTAATTGTACCATATTGCCCACTGCTATTACGAATTTTTGAAACACATGCAACTTTTAGAGTTGTCATTCAGCCAATTCAATCAAATATTTGTCCAAGTACGTCACAAAAGGCAGCGGCATGGCTGTATTTCCTTTTGCGTCAGAAAATACGAATGGGCAGATTTGTTACGTTAGTACTAATGAAACACTGTGGCGATTAGTGTCATTTCTTCATGATAGGTAATCCGCAATTATACATTTAGCAGTGAATTTGGAAAACGGCCGAACAGATTACTTTACTGAGGCTCATGCATAGGGACCACCTTCGACAACATTGACTAGCTTCTTTGCAATGTGTGAAGCAGATCCATTCGCAGCGACGCTGATGTACCTTGATATTCACAAGAATTACTTTTGAAATCAAACAATAAAGAAATTCCAACAAAGGTGTTTTACACTGATGCACTAGGTCGTATGTATGTTTACTGTTTATCCTAAAAATAATGAATGTTTTTATTTTCGACTGCTTTTGGTAAATGTATGTGGACCAAATTCATTTGCGTATTTGAATACTGTGAATGGCCACCAATACCTAACATACCGAGAAGAATTTCAACTATTGGGTTTGCTGGCGAACGATTCTCATTGGGATTTAACACTTGCGGATTCAGTTGTTTCATCGCAACCAATTCAGTTATGGAACAAATACAAAGACGTCTTATGAGAATATATCTTGTATCGCATGTGCAAAACTAATAATCCTCTGATTCTGATTCTGAATTCGTTCGAAATAATAAGCCGTTGATGAATGAACAGCAAAAACAAGTATACAAAACATTAATGCAAGCCATGTGTCCATGGTGGACAATAATGTTGTTGGTCTATTCTACATTACACGACGGAATTTAATTTGTTTTCCTTTCAACTGCAGAAAAATAAGCACATTAGATGTACGGATAACTGACCGGATTGGAGATCTTGCATTTTTGCGTGGAGAAGCTGTATCCACTCGTGTACACTTACTTTAAAATTAATGACCCTTATTAGCTATACAAAATGATATCTTTACCGGTTTTTACGTTTCCTATCTACTGGTGTGGCTCTCCCCAGTTCAAACACCGTATGATGTAATTCAAGGTAAAAATAGAGCTTAAAAAGAAATAAAGCGGAAATATTAAAATTTTCGCATGTTACCCATATTATTTTATATGGCCAGAGTATGTTATTTTCATGGAAAATCAGAAAAAGAAAACAGCGAACTGTACCAATACACATCTATGTCTTCTATTTAGAAAAACCAATGAACTTTCTTTGTGTTTTTTTATGAAACAGAGTTATGATAGTATATAGTTTTGCTTCTCAGCTTATTGTGTCCAAGCGACAATACAACATGAGTTTATTGCTTGCTAATGGAGCGCTTAATGCAGGTAAAAATCATACTTTAAAACAAATATCTGGTAATTGCACTTGCAATCGAATATTGAATATTGAATAAATATGAAATGGCATCGGCACTGTGGCGAAGGGCAACGACGGATGTTCAAAATCTTGACAGCAGATGAATACGAGAGGGGTGGAAGTTAGCGGCTATCACATCTACAGCAGATATCTGGCGCGTACCTTCCCGCTGGAGGCGTTCTGTAGGATTTTGGAAGACCTAACCTACGACCTACATGGAAGGGCTAACACCATAGTTGAAGGTGACTTCAACGACTGGGCCCAGAAATGGGGATCCGTCTCCAGAGGACGCGTTTGCCGCGAAAGAAAGGCGGTAAGAGCGCAGCAGCCTTAGAGCATTCCTGCGATCAGAGATGATGAGAGGATCGTTTTGGAGGAACAAGATCGCAGCGACAATATTGCCAATCTAAGGTCCACCTGCCTTCGAGCCCGTGAGCAGCTGGCACGTGCGCGCGGTTCCTCGCGAGTAGTCGATTATGGCGAGGCCTTCAGAAAGGCGAGGCCATACGGGGCGGAAAGAGGGACCATTTCCTGCAGCTCTGGGACGACGCGGAGGACGACTTCTGAGGTGGAGCGTACAGGATAGTTGTCAAGGCCTGAAAGCTGGCAGTACTGCTCCATCGAACCCAGAAGCATCATACGGCGCTGTTCGCGAAAGTGGCTCCGGTGACCATGGAGCCGAGTGCGGAACGCCACTCCAACGGCACCCGCGAAATCTCGGAAGGGAGAGTGATCCTGATGGGAAGGGGGGTGCGCCCTACGAAGGCGCCGAGGCTGGATGCTGTAACCAACAGGGCACTAAAACTATCTATCACGCTTCACCCGAGGGAGTTCGCAACCTTGTTCTTCAAGTGCCTGGAGGAGGAAACCTTTCGGGAGAGATGGAAGAGGCAGAAGCTGCTGCTACTATCCAAGCCGGACAAGCTGCCAGAGGAGACATCCTCCTATAGGCCCATCTGCTTGGCCGACACCACTGTCAAAGTGTTTAAAAGGATCGTGTCAGCCAGACTGACTGCTGCCATCGAGGATCTGGGGATCTTTCCTGATTCAGTTCGGATTCAGGAGGGGGAGGTCTACGCCTAACACCATTTAGATAGTTAAGGAAATAGCCGGATCGACCATCATGGGCAAGAGCTGAAAAGGCGGCTTCAAAAGCTACTGTCTAGTAGAAAACCTAGACATAAGGAACACCGCGAACTGGAGCAGAACACTAGAGTCCCTGAGAATAGAAAAGAGCTAGTTCAATGAGAGAGTGCTCAAAGTGACTGCAAATATGTGTTCCAGAGCATACAAAGTCTAAACTGGAGTCCCTTTGGGCTCCGTTTTGGGACCCCTGCTCAAGAACACCACGTACAACGGGGAGACTGAGACTCTAGATGCCCAGTGGCACGACCGTTGTCGGGTCCGCCAAGGAGCGCGCCGGAAGACTTGGCGAATGATGCGATTAGAGATGATGCGGCGCACAAGACGAAGGCAGTCCTAATCTTGAGCAGAAGAGCGATAGAAACGGCCGTGATCCGGGTAGGCGGAGCCGTGATAAGATCAAGAAAAACTTGGAGTACGCCCAGTGGGATGGCAGGAAGTCTTCCACATACTTTTCAATACTAGCGGGCCCAATCAGATAACCAGGAAGCTGCTGTCAAGCGTCGTCACTTCCCAGATTCTGTATGCGACGCCGGTGTGGGCGGAAGCATACGAAACCAAGTTCCATGTGCGGGGAGTGAAGGGCACATACAGATTGTGTCAGAGTGGCAAGCACATTCAGGACGCTCTCGGACGACGCAGTTCTGGTGATAGCCGGCATGGTCCCTCTGAGGGAGCTGGTCCGCGAGAAGGCGGAGATGCGGAACGCGCTACGAGGTCTTGAAAGACCGGGAGGCTGATCTAAGGCTGAGCTGAAAAGCGCGGCTAAAAGAAGGAGCTATGGGAACTTGCAGGTGAAGAACGATGCCTCATCCAAAGGGCAATGAACGCACAGGCTGGTCCCCAACATCGAGAAGATGTCACCGGACACGGCTGCTCCTCAAGAGGAAGGCTGTCCGGAGTGCGGATCTGGCATCATTGAGAACTCGCACCATGTAGGGCCCCGATTCAACGAGAAGAGGATTGCTCTGGAGAAGGTAGCAGGAGCGAAGATAAGAGTGGAAACACTGGTTCCTTGAGGGTCCTTGTCCCGTCACTGTAAATATAGATGTTATAATATGGAATTATTAAAAAAAAAACGATGGAAAGGAGGGACCGAATGGGCTAAGCTGCCTACCATTTTGCGAAGCATCGCTTTGAGGCCGTTTCGCACAATGAGGGACCTTGACCCATTACATAGTTGTAAAAATAGACGTATAATATAGATGTAGTAAAAATTATAATAAAAATCGAGGGAAAGGAGAGAGCGGATGGGTTAAGCGGCCTACCATTGCGCAAAGTATTGCTTTGCGGCCGTCCCGCATAATAAGGGTTCTTGCCCCTTCACTAAGTTCTAAATATAGATGTAGTTATAACGTAGTTATAATTATATAAAACAAATTAAATAAAATAAAGGTCAACACAGCCATAAT
This sequence comes from Drosophila serrata, assembly GCF_035046125.1. Lineage (NCBI taxonomy): Eukaryota > Metazoa > Arthropoda > Insecta > Diptera > Drosophilidae > Drosophila > Drosophila serrata. The sequence goes on along the minus strand of NW_028257127.1, from coordinate 818,203 downwards.
GCCAAATTTGAATAACCAACAATACGTCCTCCATAAAAGTGATATTACAATTTTCTTGCTTGTAGGACAAGAGAAACGTATAGGTGATTTATCGGGAGGTCTCGAGACTGAAAAGGCGGTTTTCTAATCAAAGAACCAAGGAGATAAACTTCGATAATGGATTTACGACTTTTTACCCAACAAGGTAAGAGTGGATATGGGATACAGTAACCGTAGAGGATTAGGTATCCCTATACCCCGACAGCACAAAGACTTGTAGCGTGGGGGCTTGGATCTATAAGATCAGAGTACGGATCTACTCATATAGCCAAACGGCTTTCAAATTCCTGGGTCATCTGCTCTATTTAAGCCCAGCGCTAAACCACACCAGACTACGCTTCGGTGTCTACCAGTTGGATTTACTGGCCAATATAGGAGAGCTAAAGGTCACACCAATCCTAAGCTGCCTTAGTGACTCAGGATGGTAGTGGAGGTTATTTTGACTAACATTCAAACAGAAACGAAGAAAAAAAATTATCGCCTATGATAAACTAAGAAGCAAAGTCCTATACCGACCGGAGAAGGAAGGAAAAGTCCAAGTTCGACACTAACCAAAATAAATGGTCAGGCGCGAAAAAATAAGAACAAGAAAGGAAGCTAACTTAGGCACGCCGAAGTCTATATACCCTTGCAGATAGAACTTCGATGACTAGGAATCAATACAATATAAATTATATTTATTTATTTAAAAAAACAATAAAGTAATACCTGCTTTCATTTCATTCACCTATGCATATTAAATCAACAGTTTTACATTCACAGATTTGCTTTTTTCCTCTACATCTAACGATCGTTTGTATGGAACCTATATGATATAATCGTCCGAATTTTGTTAAATTTGACACAAAATTTAAGACTAATATAAAATGGCTATATCTCAACTTTGATGAAAATCTGTTGAAAACTGAAAAAGTTCTAATTTTTAATTGTATTAATTTCTCGATCGTTCCTATGGGAGCTATATGATGTAGTAGTCCAATTTTCATAAAATTTTACACAAATACAAAATTTTAAAGTAATATAAAATGGCTATATCTCAAATTTGATTAAATTCTGTTGAAAACTGAAAATGTTATATTTCTTTTGTAACAATTTTCCGATCATTCCTATGGAAGCTATATGATATAGTAGTCCGATCCGGCCCGAAGAAGACTAACTACAAAGTTTCATTCAGATATCATCAAAACTAAGTGACTAGTTTGCGTAGAAACGGACAGACGGACATGGCTAGATCAACTCGGCTGATGATCCTGATCAAGAATGTATGTACTTTAAATGGTCGGAAGGGCCTCCTTCACTGCGTTGCAAACTTCTGACTGAAATTATAATACCCTGCTAGGGTATAAAAAGACTAAATGAAGTGAAGTGAATATTGAATTATAAAAGGGTTGTGAGGGATAAATTACACAGGTCGACAAATTGTACGTGATGGACGTTTTCGATTTAGAAATTAACAGTCAATGGTGTTTCAAAATTATTCTCTTTGTCCAGAAGAAGAAACGGTCACCTTGGTTCCGATGTGTGTGCATCTGTTCCAAATTGTTCTCGACCATTGTTAAGTTAGGCAGCTGCTCTTGATGTCTTCCCTCTTTGGTAGAAGCTATGGTGCTATATATTCACTATGTTGGTATACGATTTTCTGGACAGAGCGTATAATTTACTGATAAGAAACCGACAAAGGCCTCATCACGAAGGAGATTGGAAGGAAAGGCCACACCGTGACGAACCTCTTCAATCCCCACATCCAGGGAAAAAATAAAAAGGCACAGGAAAATGCTAAATTGGAAGTAAAAATATATAGTTTGCTGACTTAAAACAAACACCTAACTATAGCGAGACACTTCTGATCAAAAGGATTTGAAGGCAAGGGGTCACAATTGAGAAGAAAAGGAATTTGAACATGGTCAGATGGTCAGATGCTTCAAGTTCAACCACACAAAGAACTATTACCTGAAACGGCCTATTTGTGGTAAATGTGGAGACAACCACTTGGCCAGGACTATTGGTGATCTGACCGGCGCCAACTGTGGAGGAAATCATACTGCGTACAATAAAGTGTAGGGTCTTTTCGGAGAAGATTGAAAAAGCAGCGCCCAGGATCCCTTTAACTCCTGGAAGAGCAGAGAGAAGGCGGAATGTTGTTACAGTCTCATATGCACAGGTAGCCAGAGGCAAGCAAAGCCATATTCCAGGACAAAGCAAAGAATCACGGACATCCAGGAACTCTTTCCAGCACTGAGTCCTCGGGCCTACAGGGCAACAGGCAATTGAAACCCTAAACAATCCTTTGGGCATTTCAAGGATAATAACGGTAGAACAGTTAGCAACGTAACTTGCAACAAAAACCTACAAAAGTAGGGGAACTCCAATGACTATCATAAAGATCGCCATTTATAAGGTCAGAAGTCTCCTTGTCAACCGGGATTAGCTGCTGCTGTTTTTAAACAAATATAGCATCAATATTATGGTTGCCATGGAAAGATATCTTCGATTCGGCTTGCATTACAGCACGCCATGCTACAAGACTTACAGAGCATTATCGACCAGTATGTATAGACACGGTGTAACTAGCAAAGATAACGATATCCACAGCACTTGGAGTGGTTAACGTAGTGACTGCGTACTTTCCACAAAGGCCGTCTTGGTCCTGCGAGAACTTTGAGCCCTGATCCATATGTATGGCAATCGTTTTATCCTTGGATGTGATTTCAATGCAAGCACCGAGTCTGAGGTAACTTTAGGGCCGACAGGAGAAGCACTGGAGAACACCCAAACACAAATTCTCGCCACGGGAAGGCCATCCTGCAATGGTAGATCTCCTTCATCACTAGGCCTCTTAGAAGGCTGAAGCACCGGAAGGGTCCTGGCCCGAATGGGAGTTCTAATCGAATGGCAAAAATTCTATCAGATCCAGCAGTCCTATTCGTGGTCCTGATTTTCTACGCTGCTGTGTGTCTAGTACACTTTCGTCTCCACAACAAATGTGCCCTTCAAATCCTTCCAATAAGGTTTGCAGAAGTGATGCAGAAGATTAGAAGGCTACAGAGCCGACAGGGTCCTGGCCCGAATGGGATTTCTAATCGAATGGCAAAATTGTACCAGATCCAGCAGTCCTATTCGTGGTCTTGATTTTCTACGCTGCTGTGCGCCTAAAACTCTTCTCTCTTTGATGAAAGAATACAAACGTCGTAATGCTCCATCAGAAGGGGAAGCCCTATGATAATATAGAGAGTTATCGCTCAATCAGCCAACGCACTGATGGAGGCACCTACGACTTTATAAAGTACATATATTCTTGATCAGGATCAACAGCCGAGTCGATCTAGCCATGTCCGTCTGTCCGTTTCTATGCAAACTAGTCTCTCAGTTTTGAAGCTATCTAAATGAAACTTTGTAATTAGTCTTCTATATGCTCTTACTCGTATATATGTCGGAACAGGCCGGATCGCACGACTATATCATATAGCTGCCATAGGAATAATCGGAAAATTTTTACAACAAAAATTATAACATTTTCAATTTTCAACAGAATGTAATCAAATTTGAGATGTATTCATTTTATATTACACTAAAATTTTGTGTAAAATTATATAAAAATCGGACTACTATATCATATAGCTCCCATAAGAATATTAATACAACTAAAAATTATAACTTTTTTAATTTTCAAGAGATTTTGATCAAATTTGAGATATAGCCATTTTATATTAGTCTTAAATTTCGTGTCAACTTTAATAAAAATCGGACGATTATATAATATAGGTGCAATACAAATGATCGTTAGATGTAGAGAAAAAAAGCAAATCTGTGAATGTAAAACTGTTAATATAATATGTATAAGTAAATGAAAGGAAAGCAGGTATTACTTCATTGTTTTTAAACATAAATATATAATTTATATTGTATGAATTCCTAGTCATTGAAGCTCTATATGGAAGGGTATATAAACATCGGCGTGGCGAAGTTAACTTCCTTTCTTATTTTTTAACCTCAATATATATAATTTATATTGTCTGGATTCCTAGTTATCGAAGTTCTATCTGCAAGGGTATATAAACTTTGGCGTATGCATTAAATTCATGGCTTACACAACCCAAGTCAATATTTTTAAAGTCTGAAGTTTTGCCACTACCAATAGAGTCAAAATCATATTTAGAGAAACCTAGCACTGAGACCTGGTCATATAAAAGGATTTTATCAATATTGTTTGTGTTTTATGTTTGTTTTTGAAGTTATTAAATATTGTGTATGTATTGTATCATTTACTTATTGCATTCCAAGACTTGTCATTTCAGAGTTCAATGGCCGTTCCTTTATCCTATTACTTTTCAGGTCCTCAGTTATTAAAACTTCAGTATATTCAACAAAATCTTTATAATCGACAGTTCGGTGTGGTCTTTAAACACATACGAGAAGCATGTTTGATCTATTCCCACATCCGGTCACTTTTAAGAATAAATTGAGCTACCGGAGGGTTGATTGCTGTAGTCTATTTTGTTTGTCAATTTTTTGGCCATCTAGCGATTTTTGCTTTGGTACTTTGGAATAATTTCACCTAGCCTTTGGAGTTACTGAGTAGCGGCGGTGTTTTGACCACATCGATGATGTATAGGTTTTTTACTAAAGAAGTTATGCTTTTGGAAATAAAGGTGGGTAAAAGTTTACTAACAATTATATTGTCTATTGTTGTCCAAGAAGGTAGAGGATGTCCAAGGGTAAACTTTGAAAATTTATCAATACAAGTTAAGAACCTTTTTTATCTATAGAACAAATATCGATGTGCAATACTGTTGTTGCGTAAAATGAATTCGCATTGGCTCACAATTTCTGTTTCTTGGGGTGCTTTGTTGCAGACTTTGCAATTTGAAATGAAAATCAATGGCTAGCTTTAACATATTTGGGAAATAATAGTTCCAGTTTTGTATTTTCTTATGCGTCCCTATGCGTGCGATTGTGTTTAGCTGTGATTATCTTGACCTGTTCACTGGCGTTTGTAATATTTGGAATGCCAAATTTTGGTTGCTGAGAACTTTTACCTCAAGGGTAGGAAAGCCGCAGTGAATTGCGTTTACAACGTTGGAGTTTATTACTTTTGTAACACAACAAAAAGAGCTTTTTTTAATGGAGCTAATAGGGTGGCACGTTGACTTATTAAAAGTTGATTCCCGAAACAGTTTAAAAGTTTGCTGATGGTTTCAATAGTGGTGAAATCAGACTGAGCTCTGGCCTCAAGGTTTCCTTTGCGGGCGTGTGAAACACTCCAGTTTTTTATCAGACACCTCATATGTGAGGGCCAATAACGTCTTTCATTTGGGGCTTAGTTTGGTTCACAGTCCTATAGCTTACCTAAAATCATAGCAATCGGTGTATTAATTTAAGGCAGGACCCCACCAATTCCGTTCGTTGATGAGCTAGTGGTTAGGTGGAACGGTAGCTTAAAATTTGGTTAGATAAGCATCTTCGCATGCCAGGATATTTCACAGCTCAATTTTCAAATACACAGAGCGAACGGGAGAAACATTTGTTAGTTTTTTTAGTTAACTGTAAGCTAATTGTAAGCAAAAGGGAAACCCAAAAGCTTAGTGAGAAGCTAAAGAAAAAACAGCGAAACGTGGCAAAGCTTGAGAAGTCAGTGGATAAGATAGTAAATAAAACCCGTAAAAATTGGTCGAGTTTGGTGAGTAGTGGTCGTTCCCTTTTTGATTTGCCAATCGTAAGGAATAAAATAAAAGAAATGCGGCTAAATATATAGCAGGGGCACAGTGGGTCTGGAATCCAAAAATATCAGGGGAAGCGCTTTCGTCGGTGGAACTCCGAAATTCTGGTGAGTGTTCCGCCGTGGTTGAAGTAATGCGAGAGGCTTTAGAGCCGCTGCAAAAAGGAACAGAAATGCAATTTCAAGGCCAGCGATAGGCAAGCGATTTGCATTGTTTATGTTTGTTTATGTTATGTTTGTGTTTGGATTCTAGCTGACACGAGTGCCGGTTTAGCGCCACGCTCGCATGTTTAGATCGAGTTTTGTCTTTGGAGTTTTAAATTTTAATTTAGTCATCGATTTTTGAGTAGATGTTTCAGGGATGATTATCTCTTCATATGTTTTTATCAATGTTATTTGACTGCATGGGCTCTTATTACTACGAGGCACGTCCAGAAAGAAAGTGTACTGGTACTCTCACAGCTTTAGGGAATATTTTTTCTACATGTTGGCAACACTGCCGCGTAGCCTGACCCTTCGAAAATAAGCCCAATCCAAGGTAATTGTGTTGAAAACTCTTGACGTAGTAGCATCTCGCGCCGTCATTCGCTACCTTGTTGCGAAAGGAAAAGCTCCGGTTGTAATTTATAATAAGGTGAAAACTGTTTACGGTGACACTGCACTGACCTGGCCCCTTCAGGTTTTCATCTCTTCACTTCCCTGAAGATGCAAATGGGTGGAAACAAGTTTTCAACGGACGAGGAGGTGAAGGGGGAGGTGGAGAGGTGGGTAAAAGAGGTGGCGGGAGACTTCTTCAAGGCAGGCACAAACAAATTGATCTCGCGGCTGACCACTTGCATCGAGAGGGATGGTGAGAAGTGAGAGTCTGCTGGGCAGTCCTGTGACGTGTGGAACATTTTTTGCCCCAAACCTCGTTGTCGCAACATGCGAATTTTTTTGATAATTTAGGGAATGTAAAGGTGCCGAAGTACAGGGACAAGAACACCACCCCACGAAGCCGAAAAGGAGCAGATGGACCATTGCGCGTACATCCTGGGTACCTTCACCTACCACCCGGCCCTTGTAATTCGTAACAGTAATAATAATATTCATTATACAAAATCTGGGACCAACTTAGGTTGGTTTCCTTACGGCAAGAATCGCTAACATTGGCTTAAAAATATTTACACCAAAACACCAACTAAACACCCCTAGTTATATTTTTCTTGAATTTTTAGAGGTCGGTAGTATCATGGTGGGCTGAAACGGACTCAATATTTCTTTAAGGTCGAACGGCTTCGCGTTTGTGAGGTGCATAGGACTTACAGGTGAGCTTTTTTTTAGTACGAAATCATCTGGCCACGCTTTACAGCGAAAACGATGTACCGATTCGCAAAAGTATGATTAATATCTGTTTGGTGATTAAGAGCGTGGCTTTCCACAGATTTGTCAGCGCTTGCGCAGATTAAAAAAAGTAGCCAATGATATCTGCATGAACAGCAAATTTCTTATTTATTTTTCATGTCCCTTTAACGAATCTTCCGAAAGTTACTGATAAGAGGTTTGTAGGAAAGAAACCTAGGCCGGAGGCCAATCGCTGCAGTTGCTCTGCATATTTTTAACTAGGTTTATATAAATTTGACATTTATATATAGGTGAGGTAGAATCTGGAAGAAGCGCTTTCAACTATACATGTAAACAAAGCGTAAAACATCAGATCATTCGAAAAATAATATTTTTTAATCTTTTGTAACTTTTAAACCTTTTTAAATATTTATATTTTTTATCATTTAAATTTTTTTACTTTTGTTTAATCATTTCAATATTTTAAAACCCTTAAATCTTTTAATAATATCTTAATATCTGTTAAATCTTTTTATTAGTTGGAATATAATACCCAAATCAAAAGCTGGTTCTGCCGATAGTAGGTATTATTAGTTTTCATTAAATTATTTTTTAATTATTATTATTACTATTAATTTTAGTTCCAAGCAAATATATTTTTGAGAGAACCCAAGGAGCATCTGCATCAACGTGTCCCCTAGGCGAAAGTAATTTAGATGTGGGCAAAACATTCAAAATATAGTGTGGGCAGGAGTTACATCAGTCTTGGATAATGGCTCATTTCAAGAAAAATACTACCTCTCCCACATGCAACACGGTATGTTTTTAAAAAGCCATCTCAGAATACCAGAGGCCAAAAAGCCCAAGTTTTAGTAACAAGCGAGCAGACTCCAGGTGGTTCTTCAAGTTCAGCAGGGTTGGGAAGGGCCCAATCAGTCTGCTCGTGCAGTTGTCTGAAAAAATGTCGAACTTGATACAGACGATTCTGTCCGCCCATTTTCAGGCCACTTCAGGCGGAAGTTTTGAAAGGGAACCAAGAAGTAACTCTTTTGGGGATGTAATTGTTGGACAAGTTGGGGGAAATATGTCAGCGTAGGGAAAGCTTTTTAAAAGATGTACAGAAGTCCCCAGGTTATCAGAAGGTTGTTCTATATCGAAGGCAGGTTTGTGAACTGTTGTTGAAGAGCATCTGTCCGATAACGCACCCGAGTTTTCCGAGGAGTAAGGCGAAGCTGAAATTAGGGCAATGACTTTACTTTGTTGGAATTTCCATCAAGACGGTCGTAGTTAACAGCGAAGCATAAAATCTTTTGATATGGTTGTGGCAAGCCAAATACTTATAGAAGGTTTATAAATGCAACAAAAAAAATTCAAAATTACATCACTAGATCCTTCCAACGCAGCCACACAAGCCAGAATTGCGTCTGGGTGGCCTAAAGTTCAAAATTCCACAAATGGTCAGACGTATCAAGAGAGTCAAAAAGATTCTTCAGAGAATGCTCAGTGCATGAGAAATTAGTGGGCAGCCCACAATACAATTAATACAATTCGATTCAAGGGCAAAGACAAACCCCGCTCCGGTATAAAAATCTCTTAGTCAAGATTAATACTCAGGGATTGACTTTTGGTCTAAGATCGATTTACTGCCACCAGAAATTAAAGTTTCCGAGCTAAAATCTTCAATACACGATCTTACGGCTCTGCAGCGCGAAAGTTGACAAAGAGTTATAGCTGTTCCTTTAGTTTTCTGGGCCCGGTTTAGAAAGAACATTCTGAACGCGCAGTGCTATAAAAACTATTTAACTCGTTGTAGGACCCAGCTCTCACAAACCCCAAAACAGTTTTATAATTTCGTTAACACTAAACGTAAGAAAAAAAGAATACAAAATACTACCGCAAATAATGATCAGGCAATAACCGATCTATTTTCGTAGTTTTTTCAAACAACCTATTCTAGCTCGTCGTATCTACACCAGACCTATTCCTACGACATACCCAAATCAAACTTAATTTTCTGTCCTAGCCTAAACGAAAGCTCTCTCCGTTTAGATCTTCATCGTGTCAAGCCAGTTTATGAAGCGAAGATCAACAACAACAAATCTTTTGAAGCTCCTTCTTATATTATAAAGGGCTTCCATAATAATTTTCAGACAGATGTAATCTATACTGATTTCAGTAAAGCATTTGACTCTATTAACCATTCTCTCCTCGTAATAAAACTCGATTCAATGGGTTTTCCAAGTGATCTTCTTAATTGGATCTCAAGTTATTTGAATGGCAGGACGCAAAAGGTCCTCTTTAAGAATAATTTATCTAATGTTCTAAGGGTTACATCTGGCGTCTCGCAAGGAAGCCATTTGGGAACCTTATAGTTTACATTATGAATAACTATAATAGCGGATGACGTCAAGCCTTGCGTGCAATACAATGACGTCGCATGTCAGCCGGATTTACAAACAGATCTCAATAATTTTCAAACTTGGTGCCGTGTAAACTTATTTAACTTAAATGGCTCGCAATGCAGGCTAATGACATTCTCTCGTGTCGTTCCTAAGCTTGCTACTTACACGCTGAACTGCTGCTCTTTCTAAAGAATTAATTCTGTTTATGATTTGGGCATCCGCTTAGACCCAAAACTTGACTTTATTGATCATATTTCGTCTATGGTGAATAGACCCAGGAGTGTGCTTGAATTCATTGACCCCTATGTCACTAAATCCTTATATACCCCTTTAGTACGTCCCATCCTAGAATATGGATGCAGCGTTTGGAGCCCTAAGTACGGCGTCCATAGAAAACGCATCGAGTCGGTTCAAAAGAAGTTTTACTTTTCGCTCTACGCTGGTTAAATTGGGATGCAAATCAAAGATTACCTTCCTACTCAAATAGACTCCTATTAATAAACTTACCGTCCTTAGCTAATCATAGAACGATAATAGGAATAACCTTTATTTTTAACCTTATCCATGGGGATGTGGAAAATGCTGACTTGTTGAGTCAGGTCAATTTCCACGTACAATGTAGAAATACTAGATCCTGTATACTATTAGTGTTGCGCCACTGTAGAACCTTTGAACTGCATGAACCATTTAGAGTGCTATGTGCAAATTATAATGATTTGTACACACTAATCTCTAACGTAGATACCCTTCCCAAATTAAAATCTTTAATACTAACACACTTGGTAAGCATGCAAGCTAACAATCTGGCAGCACGCCGGTAGTCAATTTCCTCGTATTCTGTCCTATATTTTCCATCGCGCCTACTAACACCTAACCCAAACAGGCACGGGCCACTTGAATGTACTGACCTTAGTGCATCAACGTCCAAGATTAATCTCGCTAAAACTTGAAAGCGGCTAAACGGATTTATCTTATCTTAGTCTTGAAATATTCGCGGTGGTCTAGGGAAGGTTTAAAAAGAGGGGAAAACAATAGTAACAGTCATTTACTTTTTTCGATTTTGATAAAAAACTACCAATGCAACCTATATTGGAGTTGTTTTTTTCTTTTAATAATGCCTGCTATTAAACGAACTAACATTGGACGACTTACACGTGCTAGACATGAGCACACAAACTATTCCTAAGACCCAATGCACAGGGGTAGAAGAAGGCAACCTATAAATTTAGACTTGAATCGCGCTGATTTTGGCAACGATTCGGTCAAGATCACAAATAGCGTTGCCTGTTGCATAATCTGGCATTGCAGCCACATTGTTGGAAGCGGTCAAACTGCACATTCCACATAGAAGCTGCCTTTCAAAATTCTTTCGGTTAAAAATCCAATGTGCACAATGACCAAAAATTCGGCGACAGCAAAATTGATGCGAGAATGTAAAATTGTTATGAATGCACGATGGCACGATGGCACGATGGCACGATAAACGAGCTTTGACCGATCAGTAGACCTATCGACAAAGGATTTCAGAGGTGATTCAAGATTATTTTGTGGGGCTTTGATATTGCTTTCCTTAGATTTTTTTCAAATACTTCCCATCATTCCGAAATCTACGGCTGGCAATGAGGTTAATGCTTTCATGAAATCGTCCTCTTTGTGGTGTCAAGTCAGGAAATTTAAATTAATTTCGAACTTGAGAGTCACTCTTCATAATGATGTTGGCGCTTGGCAATGGCAATATTCATGCAGATGCTTCGACTGGAATGACATCGCTCCAGGCAAATTTTTTGCGAATTCACGTCTTTAAGGAAGGGATAGTCCGATAGTATTATTCATGTGCAAATCGCATAATCCAAATCCGTCGCCCGGAGCCGGCGCAGAAGCCTTTCGTTTCCTGAGTCTCCATCAGAAACCGCTATTACCGGCGGGCACGGCGGGTAGCAATCCTCTCTGCGTGTCGCCAGCGGTCATACCTCTAACATGATGGGAGCAGGTCATACTAGTTGTACTATTACTGTGTGCGTTCAGCACACTAAAAAAGAGGAAGAGACCGAGTCAAGATCCAAGGCCGGCTTCAGCACAAGCCGTCCCTCTTCCAAGAGAAGAAGGCAAAGCTAGTCTGGGCCGAACAAAGGATTAAAGAAGACATGCTACACTACGCTAAGCTTCCGCACATGACCTTAACAGGTGGATTTGACAACAAAGAGAAGGAATTGCTGGCCAGCAAAAGGAAACGCTCCGCAGAAAGCGTTAATAAAGACGGTCGAAAAAATAAATGCACTGTGAAAGGAGGCCAAACTGGAGGTGGTCAATAGGGAATTAATTCCATCCATACCAAAGGCGAAGGTACTCTTCCCCATCGCAATCCAAGGCGCTGCTACAGCGACAAAACCTCGGGGTACCTAAAAAAAAAACAAATAAATAAAAACTTAAGAAATCAATAAATAGATAAATAAATAGTGATGAAATAAATAAATTAATAGTGTTGCAATAACTAAATAATACCGTCACATACGTTAACAAATATCTCGAAAAATTGGTGCCTAAACTCCTTTTCTTTCTAAATTTTGGACTCAGTGCAAGATTCTTGCGTCATCAATTCGTCTCAGTCCTCCCTACTCCGGCCGTTCGTAACTTCGCCAGTTACGAACATCGGCTTTCAGCAGTATCCCGTAGGACATTTCTTAGAGAATATAACTTGAGGTTCAACTTGTGGCGCTCGTGCAGCTTGCAGTGACCCCTGCGAGTCACGATGCCACCTCCAAGAGGGTTTCCGAAAAGCCAAATCCACCAGGAAAATTTAAGGATCTGCACAAAAGTGGCATTAACATTGAAAAACAAAAACAAACTTTACGTAAATATAAATAACCAACATGTATTCCTATCTACTATATCACAATGGTTTTTATATCGTGCTTTATGCACGGATCTGCGGGCCGAGGGATGAGCATCCGTCGTTTCCACTCCCGGATGCCACCACCTTGCCTCAGCAGAACCCTTGCGAACTGTGCCTGGGAGCAATGTTACGTCCTACTGCGGAGCAAGCCTGCCGTCCTAACTGAACAAAAAAAACAAAGAAACAATAACAACAAAACCTACGCATTGGCCACCAGTCTCTGGTCCTCGGTGCAATTGCAGGCCATAAAATAGGCGTCAAAACCAACGAATGCGAGGGCTGGATGACCCAGAACGTGGCCTGACTTGGCCGCTTTCCATTTTATTTATTTTTGACTTGGGCGCCTAATTGTAACGGAGCTGCATTTTACTTGGGCAACGCCGGGCTAGCTCAGGATGCTCAGGGCTAAGTCCGACCCAATGCCCGTAGTCCGCACAATTGAATACCGATATATATCGTTCGTTTAGGACATCAACTACCAAACACTAACAAAACTACCATCCATGGAACATCAGCGACGCGATGGAGCAGCTGCGCGTTAGGTTTAAAATTAATTTTAAAGCACAATATGGCGAAGATTGATCCCTTCGCATCCCGAGTGAGTAACTACATGGCCTCATGTAGTCGGCGAAGGTAGAGCGGTATCTGGGGAAATTAACTACAGGCGTGCTGCCAGGTTGTTTGCTTGCATGTTTACTAAGTGTGTTAGTAATAAAGATGATAATTTGGGAAGGCTATCTATCATGCAGCTCGAAACCTGAATTCGGACTACCCGAGGAATTTTCAGGGAATCATAAGGGAATTTCGGAAGGGATTCTGAACAAAAACATTCAGGATTTTTGGTACTGAAGGGAATCAGGCAGTAATCGTAGGGGAATTCAGAGTAGAATCAGGTAGGACTCTCAAAGGAGTACCAGGCGGAATCACCAACGAATCGTAGGGGAATTTAGAGTAGAATCAAATAGGAATCCCAGAGGAAAACGTGTAAAAGATACCCGGAACCCCACGCCCCATAGTAAATATGTAACGCAATTTATAATAAATTTTTTTATTTATTTATTCATAATTCATTTATAATTGGTTCAATGATTACCACAATTTTTCTTAGCATAACTTCTTGCATTTCCCCTAAACGTATGTTACGGTTCTTTCCTTCCGGCTGTTGTCTCGTCAATCTATAATTAAAATACATATGTACACACATATGTATGTTAGAATCAAAAGGACAATATTTTCCATAAATATACACACCAATTAAGAAAAAAAAAACAAATACTGGATATATAATGGCCTTCCGTTCACACCGTCTAGGTTATAAAAGGGTCCAGGTTGAAAAGCAATTTGGGAAATGAATTTATGACTTGATAAAGTTAAAGTCGACAAATTTATAACTCGTTAACAAAAAACCAGTCAATACAGCAAACTACCATAAATAAACTCGCGTTAATCTAGAGCGTATAGTAAGTTATGGCCATAAAGACCGCTTAGACAAAGCCCATTGGTCACGTGCATCTAAGTTCTTAATTAAATTACGATCGAATCTAATTTAATTAAAGCAAAGGTACAATTTAACAATTTCAGTACCAACTATCTTGAATAGCTCTTTAACAGTAGAAACTGGAGACGAGCCAGAATCGTCAGATTCACCAGCAGTCGATCCAGTAGAGAAAGATCGATGATGAAAGATATGATTCTGGGTATCGTAATAGAGAAAAAATACCTTAATAATCTCACCATCCCTGCCGTTTTCATTCAATCTAAATTATCAGATCAAGAGATAACAGACTCTGATACCAGCAGTATAATAGAGCAAAAGCCCTACATAATGGCAGACGAATCAGCCGCACAAAGGCCATATATAAAAGAAAACTCAGTGCCAGATTTTTACGGATATGACAAAATGATCATATGATCCTTTTAGAGAGACTTCTGACGTGCTCAAAGCGATAATGGCAAATGTTTACCAAAATGGCAAAACAGCCACGCAATATAAAACTGAAATTGATAATCTCCGAAAACTTTTGGAACCGGCGTATATTGATAAGGGATTACCCTACGAACATGCAGACAAGTTCATCTCCAAGAAAGCTATTCGAGTCATGACAAAAAATTTTGACCAACAAAAACATCAAATGTAGCTCAGAAATTACTAGAAACGCGACTACCACCTTCCATACTCGTGGAGGTCAAAATGCAGGTAATAATTCCAATAATAGTAACAATATAAGTATGTATTAAGATGCACAATATTCGAATCAATAAGATTCATACCCCAAATCTCAGTCAAAAAATATTCTTAACCTCTAAAAATGTAGCAACTGGCAAAATCGTATATTTTTAATATACATAGGTACAGACATATCGATTCTTAAAGAAAATTCTAACGTCTTTAATGCTTATGTCCTTAAAGCCGGTATGCCGCATTAAAGACATTTCCTACCTGGCCACATCGCGAAAGGCCTTCTAACAGTAGCGCAAGCCGATGTTTTTACTAACATCTTCCAAGAGCTGCAACACCCATGCACTTGGCTTGCATAATGTTGCCACACAGCTAGCAGCCGATTGTAAGGTTACCTGCAGTAATAGGCTTTTTGCAGGCGTTGGCAAAGCAGACAATTTCATTATTCATTATAAGGACTTACCATTGTACTTTAACGTTTCGAGATAAGCGGGAAAGACCAATACATAAAATAATATAATAGCACAAAGAGAGCGGAGAATCGAGAGAGCGTGGGTGTTAGCAAGCAACGTTTAGCTATCGCAACGGCGCAGTCAACGGCAAAAGAGGTATACAAAAAAATGCAAGCTCAAGCACTAGCAGCACAGCTACAAGGGAGAAAAAAACTCAATTAAATATACAAATAAGAATAGCTGAATGCACGCGAATCTATGCGAAGTAAAGGGAAAGTTATTAAACACAAGATAGAAGATTAAATTGAATCCCCGGTGGGTTATTCAAAATTTAAACACAAATCGAGAGCGCAATAAAAAACACATCCGTTCAGTTGGAAAAAATTAAAGGTTATAAGGATATCTTTGTGTCTCTCGCCTTTCCCTGTTACTCTTTTTGTGCTTCCCGAAATTACTGTATCTTTCGCTTCCTCGGCTCTTTGTCCATTTCGGATTCCTCTAACAGGTCAGAGAGCTCCATGCAAGAGCTTACCTGCTCGCCCACCTCTTGTCCCTTCTTTTGACTTCCAGCTCCTCCTAACTTTCCTGTTCTTCCTTTCCACCGTGCATTGTTCTTGCTTATTATTAACATCCTTCTCTATATCCCTGTCCGTGTACTCTTACCGGACGGCTGACCTCACATACATCTTGGTCTCTGCACCTCTAGTGTGCTACGTTGGTCGCGAACCAACTGGCTTGTCTGCTCAGGTTGAAACGCCGCCGTTCCACATCAATCGATGGTTTTGGTGGCCATTTTAATCAGTCCCGTACCGTCGTATTCCATGCATATCTCTGGGGTGAGTCTGTGCTGTGGTTGTGCAAGAATTTCTGTTTCGATGATCTCTACTGTCTCAGCCAGTTTGAGAACCTCGAGAAGTGCTTTAAGCCCCGATCTTCACGTGTATTACTTTACCTAGCTTCTGCAACTCAAATATATGCAGTTTAATTATACCTCTACTTTACCCCTAAGGTTCAAAGAGTGTGTCGTCTCTAATTTTGCCTCTTCTTGCCTTCGATGCGCGATCTGCTCTTTGAGTTGCCTCTGAATGCCTCGCGGTAGTAAGTACTTTATTTCGATCGGGGTGCAGTTCCACCAATCAATCGTAGCATCTTCCAAAATGAACGGCATTGTTCACTCCAATTAGGCGTGCTGCATAACGTATGTATGTCGTTCGGTTCTGCTTGTTTTCGTTGGCGCTGGCGACGAATCTGAGAAAGAGGGGATTAGAAGCCCATGGCTTGCATAAGTCGGACTCGGAAGTCGGCTGCAAGCGAAGTTAGTGGTTATTGCAGGTCTTGGACGTCGTCCCAGAGAAGCTATTGGTGGACCTAAAAGTCATCCACGAAAGAAGAGAAGGTGTTGTTGGACCCGAAAGTCCCCTACGAGAGAATTTATTTTTGGACCCGCAAGTCGTTCACGAGAGAAGTTATTGTTGGACCCGCAAGTCATCCAAGAGAGAAGTTGTTGTTGGATCCGTTAGTCTTCGACGACAGAAGTTGTTGTAATGCGACCCTTAAGTCATCCACGAGAGAAGTTGTTGTTGGAACCGTAAGTCTTCCATGAAAGAAATCGTTGTTATGGGACCCTAAAGTCATCCACCAGAGGATTAAGTCATCCACGGGAGAGGCAGATCGGTGATCGGTGTGTCTTTAAAGTCGTCTGGGAAAAGTTAGGGAGGATAGAAAGAACCTACAGGAAATTAGCTAAAATGTATAACTTGTACCCGATATTATCTGATGTAAAGTAGTTGAAAATTATAGTTTAGTTTGTTGGATTTTTATTTAGTTTGGAGCAGCAATGGAGCCGCTCCAACGATCGAAGAGTCTCTGATTTTACATTATTCTTTAATTCTAATTAAGGCTAATTCGTTGCTGAATATAGGCTATGCCCTCTTAAGTGGGAGCGCGAGGGATATGCACATGTAGTTCGTTTGTGTTGCATTTATGCCGACGCTAGCACTTTCTTTGTGCGGGCTAAGACATAGCGATCGATTCATATTTCGGCCATTTAGGGTTTATGACCGGGACTTTGAATTATGTAAACACTGCAACAAAGTGTTACGGTGCGTACCCTTTAAGTACTCTCGGTACAGTGGGCATTCAATATGAGTGCATACTACATTTCCCTTCTTTTGAAAAATAACGTAATAATATGAAGTTATTTTAAAATTAATTTCTAACTAATAAATTTCATTTATTTATTTTTGTTTTTTTTTTTTGTATTATTTATTAGAAACAAAGAAAATGAAATTACTAAAAAAAATATGTGTATCTAAGCATGGCCATACTAAGTACAATTTATGAAATAAAGATTTTTAATTTATCTTTTGAACTATTTGCTTCTTATTTTTATTATTTGTTATTACGATGTTATCTCTATCTCCTATTTCCGTTACTTTATACGGACCTGTGTATTTAGGATCTAACTTATGACCTCTCTCGTTTTTTAGTTAAACTTTGTCTCCTACTGATATATCTATTTTTCTTACTTTCTGATCATATAGTATTATATTTATATTCTTATTTTCTTCTAACATAACTCTAGCTCTTTTATATGCTACCTCTTATCTTTATTTACTCTCCTTAGGATAGTCATCTATATTGTATATGGTTTCTATGTTATCTATACTATTAAATTCCTTTGGTAAATTACTTGTTTTACCAAATAATAGATCATATGGACAAAAGTTATGTGCCATTGAGGGGGTCGTGTTGAAACAAAATACGAAATATTGAAGCCATACATCCCAATCAGTTTTATCAACCGATATGTAGGATCGTATATATTCATAAAATGTTCTATGACTTCTTTCGATTGTCCCAACTGTCTGGTGGTGGTGTGTGGTATATGTTATTTTTTAATGTTTAAATATTTGCACAAGTCATTGATAATTGAATTTATGTATTTTGTTCCCAAGTCCGTAATGAACGTCTTCATTGGATCGTACTTCAGAATAAAAGATTCAAAAAATGCTTTAGCGACAGTATTTGCGTTCTTATTTGCAACTGGTATGGCAACTAGATATTTTGTTAAGTCATATATTAGCGTGACTACATATTCATTGCCATTTTCTGATTTTGGTAGTGGACCTATAGTGTCCACTATCACTCTGTCGAAAACATTTATGGGTGTTTCAGTTATTGTTAATGGGGTCTTCGTATGCGATGTAATTTTTGATTCTGACATTTTTGACATTTTCTTACGTACTCAGTTATATCTTTAGACATACTTTTCCAGTAATAGTGTCTTTTTACTTTGGCCAAAGTTCTTAATATGCCAGTATGACCACCTTGAATTGGATCATCATGAAATGTAGACAATATTGCTTCTTTTTCTTTTAAATTTGTTATTTGGGTCACCGCTACTCTCAATGTTCTCAATATTTTATTGCGCATTAATTTGAAATTATCTATTGAAACGTGTTCAAAGATATTTTCCCACGGTGCCACTTTGAGTTGGCTGATTTTATGTACATATACCGTCTTGCGTCTCAAGCCTTTGGAAAAACTGACCTAAGTCAAGGACTCCATTGGAGTAATTTTTTTTCCATGTTTAAATTGACTATAGCATATTTTTTACGTGCAAGGTCACTACTTTACGTACTTCGTCATTGTTTATGACTCCGTATACGTTGGGCTTAGAAGCTTTTTCAATAGTTTGCTTAGGCAATTCTATTTCTTTATTTTCCGCGCGGAACTTTTGTCTACTTTGGTATCTAGTAGTGACTTTCATTATATTTCCGGTATTATTTTTTAGCTCTTTAATGGTTATTCTTGATAACGCATCAGCTACATAGTAATCTTTACCCTTTAAATATTCGACTATAAAGTCGTATTCTTCTAATTCGAGCCTCATACGTGTCAGTTTAGAACTTGGATTAATCATTGAAAATAGATATATTAGAGGTCTGTGATCCGTTTTAATTATGAAATGTTTTTCGTAAATATACGGTCGAAAATGTAATATTGCCCAATGAATTGCAGCTAATTCCTGCTCAGTAGTACACTTGTTACTTTCTCCTTTCGTAAATGCTCTTGATGCGTATGCAGTGGGAAGTTGAAGACCATTTTGGTTTTGAGTTAAAACCGCTCCACATGCTTGCTTACTTGGATCTGTTATTATACAGAATTCTTTAGTGAAATCTGGATATTGTAGCAAAGTAGGTTCCATATGTTTCCATAAGTAAAAGAAACATTCTTTTTACATAATCTTGTTATGTGCCGTAAATAGTCGGCGAAGTTTTTTATAAATTGTCTAACTAACTATTATAAGTTAGTTAATTGGGTAGTTCATAATGACATCGTATTTTTTGTCGTCTGGAAGTATTCCTTTATCAGTGCATTTATGACCTAGAAAAGTCACTTCATGCATAAAAAATGAGCATTTGTCTGGATGTAACTTGAGGTTGTATTTCCTACATTTCTCAAAAACATCTGTTAAGTTCTTAAGCCTATGTTTTTCGGAACAACCTCTTACTATTAAGTCATCCATATAAAGGAATGCTTGAGAAGGTTCCAGACCAGAGAATGCAATAGTCATCATTCTCTGAAATGAATTAGGAGCTATTTTTAATCCAAAAGGCAATCGCGTGAAGCGATATGAGCCGTTGCTCGTTGAAAAAGACGTTATATCTCTTGAACTTTTTTCTAGTTCAATTTGATGGAATCCTGAAATTAAATCAAGACATGAAAAGTATTTTGCTCGACCTAGTTGATCCAAAATATCATCAATTCTAGGTAATGGGAATTTATCAGATAGTAATTTTTTATTAATCTGGCGATAGTCAATCACTAATCGCCATTTCTTTACATCTGACCCGGGGGATGATTTCTTAGGAACAAGTAACAATGGGCTATTATATTCGGATACAGATGGTTCAACAATCCCGTCGGAGGTTAACTTTCCTACTTGCTTTTGTATTTCGTTCACCTGACTATGTGGGTTTCGATAGTCTATATATATAAAAATGCTCTGTTCGTGTCTACATCCTTCATAGACTTGAAAAGTTCTGAACCGGTTAAGCCCAAATTTTTACACAACATGCGTTGAGGTTCCAGCTCGGTTATTGTCTACTTTTGATGTTGATAGCTTATCTGCGGTCGCGAATATATCAATTTTTTTAGCGTTTCCCCGTGCCCCTACTGCTGCGCCCTCTACAGGCAGCCAGCTGAATCAAAGCATTTCCTGTCAAACATTCAACACATTTTGAAAGAAGAAACTTGAAAAGTTCTGAACCGTTTAAGCCCAAATTTTTAGAGAACATGCGTTGAGGTTCCAGCTCGGTTATTGTCTACTTTTGATGTTGATAGCTTATCTGCATTTGCGACTATATCACTTTTTTTAGCGTTTCCCCGTGCCCCTACTGCTGCGCCCTATACAGGCAGCCAGCTGATTTAAAGCATTTCCTGTCAAACATTAAAAACATATTGAATAAAGAAATTGGAGATACAAATTTTATTTTTTTGTTTAGGTTCAGTAAGAAACGAAGTCATGCCACCAAAGAAGTCGAGATTGGGTCGTCGTATTCGCAATACAGAAGCAAAAAGACGTAAGATTACGAATATGACTGACGAAGAACGGGCCTCCATCCGAGAGACGCGGCTGCGCGATGAACTTTTACTCATACAGGTTAATGGTTCGGAGGACCGATTGCAATCATATATTGAAATGTCGTCAGTTGTTTCATCAGTACATTGTCGATATGTATGCAAAAATTGAAACAGAACGTTTGCTGTTCCTCCGATTGAATCAGACGAAACTTCGGTCCGATGAATATATACATTTGCGGGATGCTGTGATGATTGACCGTAATACAACCAACGTTGGAAAGCTCACGATTTTGCCATCCTCATACATAGGTAGTCCACGCCACATGCATGAATATGCTCAAAATGCCATGGCATATGTTCGTTGCTACGGCCGTCCAGACTTATTTATCACCTTCACATGCAATCCAGCTTGGGACGAGATAGTACAGCTGTTATTTCCTGGACAATCGTATAGGGATAGGCATGGCATTACAGCCCGTGTTTTCAGACAAAAGCTCAAGTCACTGATGGATTTCATTGTGAAACATGGAGTTTTTGGATCTGTGCGGTGCTGGATGTATTCAGTAGAATGGCAGAAGAGAGGATTGCCGCATGCGCACATACTGATTTGGCTGTATGATTTTTATCAAAATTATTCCAGACGAAATCGACGATGTTATATGCGCTGAGATTCCATGGGCCGAGGTTGATACGGATTTACATGAAGTTGTCATCAAGAACATGATCCATGGCCCATGTGGTACCCTCAACCCATGTTCACCATGCATGGTAGACGGGAAGTGTTCCAAGCGATATCGTCGAGCATTTACAGCCAACACCGTAACAGGGGACGATGGATATCCTCTGTATGGGAGACGGTCAACTGAAGATGGAGGGACTTCGGCAAATTTAAACATGAGAATTGGTGATATTGAGGTAGACAATCGTTGGGTGGTTCCATACTCACCACTATTGTCAAAATCATACAAAGCGCACATCAACGTAGAATATTGCAATTCCGTGAAATCGATTAAATATATCTGCAAGTACGTGAATAAAGGCAGCGATATGGCAGTTTTTGGTGTTCAGGCAGAAAATGGTGACAACAATGCAGTACGAGTTGTCGATGAAATATCTCAATACCAGGCTGGAAGATACATAAGCAGCAACGAGGCTGCTTTTTTTTCATGAACGCTATCCAGATTTAGTTCTCTTGGCAGTCCATTTGGAGAATGGTCAACGTGTCTATTTCACAGAAAGAAATGTGCAAGAAAGAGTCCTGAATCCGCCAGCGACAACTCTGACTGCCTTCTTCACCTTATGCCAGAAAGATGATTTTGCCAGAACCTTGATGTATTCAGAAGTGCCCTCTTAACCATAATATGCCACAGAGAAACGTGGCAGGGTACAGCTAGTTTTTTATATAAACTGGTTCATCATCTTTTAATCTCAGCTTTTGTTAATAGAAGTTGTTTGTGGTTATTGATTCGGTTTCCAATCCGAATATATAGCTATACTGGGTGCATAAGCTAGAAAGCTGTGACTTGAACTGTGGAGGGAAGTTTTTTGAAAATTGAGATAATACAGATTTTTCTCTATTGTCTTGATTTGTTTTGACTACATCGTAGTTCGAAAGTGATTCATATGTTAGATTATCTGTACTGACTACTTGGTCGGTATTTGTTGTATTAAGTAGCCTTATGAAAGCGTTATTGGATGTTGCTATGGTATTTGCAATGTAAATACCATGTTGAATTTCTTGATTTGGAATTAATACACTGTCCTCTTTTGAATTAAGTTCAATTTTTTGAATAACTTGGGATCTTGCTGGTAGAAGTATTGAGTTGTTGCAAGAACTGTGAGCTATTGGTACTCTAATTGGAAATTTAAAATTATTTTGTCTAATTATGAGCCATTCTTCAGATGGCTTGAAGTCTAATTGACAGTTGTATTTTTTAATAAAATCAATGCCTAATATTCCATCGCATGGAATAGGGAATTGTAAACTTACGATATGAAAATCGTCGGGAATTATATATTTAGTCGTCTGTATTTCAATAGAAACTAGACCTTTGAATTTGATTATTTCTTGACTTGATCCCATTATGTCTATGATGTAATTATCTTGGATGTTTTGAAAGATATAAGAAGTGTCTTTTAAAATGGATATGTCTGCACCTTTGTCTATTAAAAAGACAAGTTCTTTTCCAGTAGCTACATTGATAAATGAAACGAATATATTTTGACTGAGATTAATAGTGTGAACTCTTGCTTCTTCTATTGCTGAACATTTAAAGGGTTTTGGGAGTTTCCCGATGTATTTTGGGCAACTCTGACATTGTTTTGGTTATTGTTATTATGGCCTCGGTTCGAGTTGCCACGATAGTTTCCTCTATATTGGCCTCGTCCTCCATTGTAATTTTGGTAGTCGTTGTAGTTATTACGATAACCACGAAAGTTGCCTCTATAATTTCCACGTCCGCGATTGAGCCACGCTGTGGATAGTTCCTGTAGTATAGGACAGTGTTTGACTGTCCAGTTGCTTCAGTGCAACTATTGACAATTTTTGAAACGGCATCATTCATAGTATTAAAGGTACCAGCTTGCATGATAAGTTTTACCTTATCGATCGTGCAAATTTTAGTCATTGCTTTGACTGCATGCTGAGTGGAATAACTTCTGGCTAGCTCTAGAGGTAAGCCATCTGTTATGTATGCACCTTCTAAAGCTTTCGTAATCTGCTCAACCTCTTGTGTGTACTGGTTAGCAGTTTTATTGCGTTGCTGTAGGTTCATCAGTTTCGCTGATAATACTTCCACAGTTTCGCCTTTGACGTTGCCTCTTAGTCTAGAAATCACTTCAGTAATCGTTGATTCATTACCGATTAGCTTTCTGGCGACACCTTTTAGCTTTGTTTTAATTATGGAAACTGCTAATTCTTCGTGTTCGCCTTTTATTGTTTCTATTATTTGTAAAGCATCAATGAAACTTGTTAAATTTTCAGCCTTACCATCAAAAACTGGTATAAGCTTAGTTGCTGTATTAATAAAATCAATATTAGATTGTGCCATTGTAATAGAGCTGCTTATTTTATTCTCTATTATGCTTGAAGTCTCGGAATCTGCAGATTTATCCAGATCTAAAATGTATACAGATGGAATAGTAAGATTATTTAAATCTTGCTCTTCTATTTTAGGATTTACCTCGATAAGCTCTTCTGATTCTATTTCGTCTATGACGTTTGGGTCTGTTGATTCTGGTTCACTTCCAGTGTCAACTGTTATGGAAGTGTTAAGAACGGTCGGTACTGATATTTCTAAATTGAATTTTTGTTTAACTGATATTAAATTAGATCGTAGTCGGATAAAAAATTTCGATACTTGGGACCAATGATCTTGATTTAATTTTTTCCTTTTACCATGTATTAGGATTCGCGCTTCATTAAAGCATTCTACCAATATTTCTACATGTTTTTTAATGGTGATGAATTAATTGAAGATATTAAGAGACATTAATATAAGTTTCTCTAATTGTGTTCAGTTTAGCCATACTTTAGTTAAAAAATTATATTTTTATATATTGTCGCGGAACGGATAAGCTAACCCGCTAGAATATCGATAGTCAGTCAAGTATAAATTACTCACCACTTAGGCGAACCTTCATTAAGTATGTACTCGGTATTTGAACTATGTTTGTAACTGGCCACACTGTTTATGGACGAAAAGCTATGTTAAGTTCGGCGCCACGGTTATTCCGATCGGCGATCCCAGCAGAGAAGGGAGGAGAAACTGTGGTATGTAAAAGGGAAATAGGTTGAGGTTAATTCTAAGTTTGTACTACTCCTCAACAGAATAAAACACACACACACTGAAGAGTAAGCTCATTACCACACTTCAAGTCCGAGTGTTGGATACGCTACAAGATCTGGTATTTCTTGTTTCGGTGGAGAACAGGTGTTAGATGGCAACTCCCAGGATTTGGATCGGCGTCATTTCTTTTATTCGCATTCTTTGAGTTCGCATCTTAATTCGCATTAGAGTCGGAACTCTAAAGGCATTTGGAAAACACGTACGGAGTTAAACGCGTGATATGCCGACGACACATTCGCCCAGACGGAGCCCCAGACTTATCAACCTGAGGTTACCGCAGCTACGACCACATCTGCAGCATCCGGCACACCGGCCGACTTGGCGTATGCAGACGGTGGCCCACAGCGGCCACGGACTCCAGAGGAAGGAATCGGGGTAAAACGCACCACTGGACCTGCCCAAGCGGAAGCGCTGGGACAGGATGTAGACCCCACGACTTCACAGATTGCAAAGCCTATGGCAAGGATCGCAAATCTAGAGAAGGAGCTCCAACAGGCAAGGGTAAATGAAGGACTTTCGGCGCCCTCCAGGAATCCCGTTAGGAACGGGTCGAGTGGCGTCGGAGTGAGCGAATACACCGCTAGGAGAGGCGCCATGTTTGAGCGCAACGGTAAGGCAGCTCTTGAGTGAAAATCTGCCAACGGGACCACTAGCGTCAATGACGCCATCTTATGATGAAGAGTTGCCGGCACAATTGAGTGCAAATCTGCCGCCACAATTGAGTGGAAGTTTACCGCCATATTTGAGTGGTAATGCGGCAATAGGGCAACGAGTCACACGGACAGACTGTACAACTGTAAGCTACTTGCCGCCATGTTGCGTGACGGCCACGGTGCAGCCAGAACGAGGTTATGTTCACGCACCACGGGAGCCACAACGCAGATTCACTGTACCCACGCCATCACCCGGATCCTATGGAACAGCGGGTGTGGCCAATAAATGGACGGCACGCAGATTGCCTGATCTTCCAGAGTTCGAAGGTCAGCCAGAGGAATGGCCAATATTCCAGTGCGCGTTTTTGGAGACGACGGCGGCGTATCAGTGTACAGCATTGGAAAATAACCAAAGGCTAGTGAAGGCATTGAAGGGTGAAGCGAGGACGGCAGTCAAATCACTGCTTATTCATCCCAACAATGTACAGGCCGTAATGGAACAGCTTCGCTTTCGCTATTGGCGTCCGGAGGAATTGATCCGGAGCCAACTGGAGAGCGTGCGGGAGCTACAGCCAATTCAAGAGCACAACATAGGCAGAATTGTATCGTTCGCCACGAGGGTGAGCAATCTTGCAGCGTTTCTGCAGTCAACCGACAGCGGCGACCAGCATATAGGAAATCCCACTCTGATGGAGGAGCTGATCGCCAAATTGCCCCTAAGTAGGAAGTTGGACTGGGCCAGGTACGCGGTCGCGATGGAACCATATCCGACGATGGTGCACTTAAGTGATTGGCTAAACGAGCTCGCTAAGCTGGTATGCATCATTACGGACGTGAGCAGTAAAGCCCCAAAGCAAAGGGTGTTACATGCAAACACGAATCTGGAGCTTCCGATGCATGGTGAGCATCAGGAAGACATGGAACAGAAGGGGTATACTGACCACCCCAGAGGTTGCCTCATGTGTGGAGGATTGCAAGGAATTCAACAACGCCCCTGTCAGGACGCGATTGGAGTTTGCCAAGAAGCGGCGGATCTGTTTTGCGTGCCTTGAAACCGGGCACATGGTACGGTTCTGCAAGAGGAGCCGTAAGTGCAACGTCTACGGATGCCAGAGGAAGCATCACTACTTGCTGCATGACGGAGCCGATAGCCCCAGACGGTCACAACAGTCAGATAGTGGCCACAGGAGGGAGCTACGGAGCAACCACAGACGGGAGCCACACGAGGTCATCAGCCACCGCAAGCGGATGCCGCAGTCAGCGTATCCAACAGTGAGTAACATTTCCATGGCCCAAGCAACAAGCCTGAGAAGCGCTGGGCGCATGGAAAATGAGAATCAAAGCGGCCAGGAGACGCCGCATCGAAACCTTAGTTGTGTCGATTTGGATGGAGGCCACCTGCTGTTCCGAGTTCTGCTCGTGACGCTGTACGGGGAGAAGTAACAGGTGGACACGTACGCACTGCTCGACGTGGGATCGTCTGTGACGCTCATAGACGACGATCTCGTCCGAAGCCTACACCTTAAGGGTGAGAGTCGACAACTAAACGTGCAGTGGTTTGGCGGTAAGTCCGCCAGAGAGCCTACGAAGATGGTTAGCCTGCAGATCAGTGGAGCGGGCAAACCGAAGCGGCACGGTTTAAGGAACGTGTACGCAATAAGCAACCTGAGTCTTCCGATGCAGAGTTTACGTAGGGAAGATGTCAAGACGGCAAGGGCGAGCGCACGCCTACCAGTGAAGCCGTACAACAATGCAGCGCCAAGGATCCTTATTGGACTGGATCACGCGCACCTAGGAATTCCCCTGCAGACCAGAAGCTTCGGCGCAGGAGGACCATACGCAGCAGCTACCAAATTAGGATGGGTAGTATATGAACCAGTGAGACGTCAAGCGAGTCCACTGACGGAGAGATCGTGCCTACTAGCCGTTACCCAGGATGACGCTCTAGAGAAGATGCTCAGCGATTATTTCGAAATAGAGAACTTCGGAGTGAAGCCAGCGCCACCGGTCGCAGTCAGCGACGATGAACGGGCTTTGGGCATCTTGGAGAGGACGACTAAAAGGATAGGTCAACGATACCAGACTGGGCTGCTATGGAAGGATGACGAGACGAGACTGCCAGACAGTTACAACATGGCACTACGGCGACTTGACTAAAAGGATAGGTCAACGATACCAGACTGGGCTGCTATGGAAGAATGACGAGACGAGACTGCCAGACAGTTACAACATGGCACTACGGCGACTCGTCAACATCGAACGGAAAATGAAGCGCGATGCGAACTTCGCGCAGGCCTACAATGCGATCATGGATGACTATGTCAAGAGGGGATACGCACGACGACTAGAGCAGCAGGAGGTCACTTATGGTAGCCGTGACAAGTTGTGGTACCTGCCGCACTTCGGGGTCGAAAACCCAAACAAGCCTGGGAAGATCCGTCTAGTTTTCGATGCAGCAGCCAAAGTGGACGGCGTATCCCTGAGTTCAGCACTACTGAAAGGCCCCCAAAACTAAAAGTCACTCCCGGCTGTCCTCTTCCACTTTAAGGAAGGAGCCGTGGGAGTCTGTGCGGACATTAAGGAGATGTTCCACCAGGTATTGATGAAGCCACAAGATAGATGCGCCCAGAGATTCTTGTGGAGGCACGGAGATGACCGCAAAGACCCGGAGATCTACGAGATGACAGTGATAACGTTTGGAGCAGCTTGTTCGCCATGCTCAGCGTAACACGTGAAGACTGTAAATGCTTCAAGGCACGTGCACACTGATCCCCGGGCGGTCCTGGCTATTAATGAGTACCACTACGTGGACGATTACGTAGATAGCTTCGCAGACGAGGATGAAGCTATAGCCGCCTCAAAACGAGTAAGAGAGATACACGCAAGTGCCAGTTTTGATTTGTGTCGGTTTTTTTCCAGCTCGGCGTGATTGGTCAGAGCCTTAAATCCGTTAGGCACCAACGAGAACGTCGAGTGGACCGAATCCGAGCAGAAGGTATTGGGCATGTATTGGCACCCGGCTACAGATGACTTCAGATTCAGCGTCAAGTACCATCAGGTTCCCAGCAGCGTGATGATGGGGGAACGTGTCCCTACCAAGAGGGAGTTCCTCAGCTTGGTGATGTCCACGTTTGATCCGATTGGGTTCTTGAGTTGCTACATGGTAACCGCCAAGCTACTTATGCGAGAGATTTGGCGAAAAAGAGTCACATGGGACGAGCCATTGCCAGGCGAGCTAGCCACGGCATTTGAGAGCTGGCGGCAAGAGATGAGCTATGTGAAGGAGTTCCTATGTCCACGCTACTACTTTGGTACTGGACGAGTACGAGCACTCCAGCTGCACGTTTTCGTGGACTCCAGCCAGTCGGCGTTTGCTGCGACGGCGTATTGGCGGGCCACCTACGCAAACGACGACGTGCGGGTGCATTTCGTATGTGCCAAAACGAAATGTGCTCCGATGAGGACAATGTCAGTCCCGAGATTAGAACTACAGGTAGCTGTGTTGGGAACACGGCTGATAAACACTGTGAAACAGGAACACAGTGTAGAAATAAGCAGATAGTACTCTGGACGGATTCTAAGACTGTGCTGCACTGGATAAGCAGCACCCACCGGCGGTATAAACAGTTTGTTGGAAACCGGGTGGCGGAGATCCTGGAGTCGACGGAAGTATCCCCCCGTATTTCGACGACGATGGAGTCATGCGTCTAAGGGGAAGGATCGACACCGCCGCTTGTGTGCCATACAGCGCCCGGCGCTCCATTATACTGTCCCACAGACACACGGTGACGGTGATGGTAGTACACCACTACCACCAGAAGATGGGCCATCAGAACCACGATGCGACCATAGGCGAGATACGGAAGAAGTTCTGGATAACGAACTTACGGAGGCTGCTACGGAAGGTGGTGGTTGACTGCCAGATCTGCAAGCTGCGGAGGGCACAGCCGATGCAGCCAATAATGGGTCCCTTGCCTGAGAACCGACTGGAAGCTAACGGATGGCCATTCAAGCACACGGGCTTGGATTATTTTGGACCGTTGCACGTGACGATGGGACGTCGCATCGAGAAGAGGTGGGTGGCACTGTTCACCTGCTTAACCACGAGGGCCATCTATTTGGAGATGGCCCATGATTTATCTATAGATTCCTGTATCATCGCTATGAGGAACTTCATGAGCCGGCGAGGGCCGGTGGTCAAGATGAGGAGCGATAATGGGAAAAACTTCTTTGGAGCCAATCGAGAGGCCAGGAGATTCAACGAGGTTTTCGAGCAAGAGAAGATCCAGGGCGAGCTGTCGGCCAAAGAAATCGAGTGGATATTTAACTGCCCAGCGAACCCAGCTGAAGGTGGCGCCTGGGAAAGGATGGTCCAGTGCGTCAAGAAGGTGCTGGCACATACGATGAGGGAGCTGGCTCCCATGGAACATGTTCTGGAGAACCTGTTGATCGAGGCGGAGAACATAGTAAATTCTCGCAAACTAACGCATCTGCCAGTTACTGTGGACCAGGAGGCTCCACTGACTCCCAACGACTTGCTGAGAGGAGTACCCAATCTGCCGGATCTACCCGGAGACAATGGACAGTCGTTGGAGAGGTGCGCCACGAAGAAGCAGTGGCGTCTGGCCAGGATGATGCGAGACCGCTTCTGGAAGCGATGGGTGCACGAGTACCTGCCTACTCTTGTGCGCAGGGAGAAATGGTGCTCACATGTCGAGCCCCTGCGCCGAGGAGACTTAGGAGTGCCCAGGGGAGCGGTGGTACGGACTGACGATCGAGCCAGGATGATTCGTCCCGCTTCGAAGCTAGCTGTTCTGGATGTGGTGAATGCGGCTGCTTCACGGGGGCGGGGATGTCGCGGAACGGATAAGCTAACCCGCTAGAATATCGATAGTCAGTCAAGTATAAATTACTCACCACTTAGGCGAACCTTCGTTAAGTATGTACTCGGTATTTAAACTATGTTTGTAACTCGCCACACTGTTTATGGCCTAAAAGTTATGTTAAGTTCGGCGCCTCGGTTATTCCTATCGGCGATCCCAGCAGAGAAGGGAGGAGAAACTGCGGCATGTAAAAGGGAAATAGGTTAAGGTTAATTCTAAGTTTGTACTACTCCTCAACAGAATAAAACACACACATACTGAAGATAAGCTCATTACCACACTTGAAGTCCGAGTGTTGGATACGCTACAAGATCTGGTATTTCTTGTTTCGGCGGAGCACAGGTATTAGATGGCAACTCCCGGGATTTGGATCAGAGTTATATATTTATTTTTATTTTTATTATTATTATTTTTATTTATTACAATTTTAAAAATTTTAAGTGTAGAAAATTTGTGTTTAATTAAGGATGTTTGTGCTCTTAATTTTTGTTTGCTGCTTAAATTTTGTCCAGGTCATTTGCCCGGCTCATGTATTTCTTTTTTAAACATTTGTTGTGCAGCTTATATATTTTATAAAAAAAACTAGCTGTACCCTGCCACGTTTCTCTGTGGCATATTATGGTTAAGAGGGCACTTCTGAATACATCAAGGTTCTGGCAAAATCATCTTCCTGGCATAAGGTGAAGAAGGCAGTCAGAGTTGTCGCTGGCGGATTCAGGACTCTTTCTTGCACATTTCTTTCTGTGAAATAGACACGTTGACCATTCTCCAAATGGACTGCCAAGTGAACTAAAGCTGGATAGCGTTCATGAATGGGGAACGAAAAAAGCCTCGTTGCTGCTTATGTATCTTCCAGCCTGGTATTGAGATATTTCATCGACAACTCGTACTGCATTGTTGTCACCATTTTCTGCCTGAACACCAAAAACTGCCAAATCGTTGCCTTTATTCACGTACTTGCAGATATATTTAATCGATTTCACGGAATTTCAATATTCTACGTTGATGTGCACTTTGTATGATTTTGACAATAGTGGTGAGTATGGAACCACCCAACGATTGTCTACCTCAATATCACCAATTCTCATGTTTAAATTTGCCGAAGTCCCTCCATCTTCAGTTGACCTTCTCCCATACAGAGGATATCCATCGTCCCCTGTTACGGTGTCGGCTGTAAATGCTCGAGGATATCGCTTGGAACACTTCCCGTCTACCATGCATGGTGAACATGGGCTGAGGGTACCACATGGGCCATGGATCATGTTCTTGATGACAACTTCATGTAAATCCGTATCAACCTCGGCCCGTGGAATCTCAGCACATATAACATCTTCGATTTCATCTGGAGTAATTTTATCATACAGCCAAATCAGTATGTGCGCATGCGGCAATCCTCTCTTCTGCCATTCTACTGAATACATCCTGCACCGCACAGATCCAAAAACTCCATGTTTCACAATGAAATCCATCAGTGACTTGAGCTTTTGTCTGAAAACACGGGTTGTGATGTCATGCCTATCCCTATACGATTGTCCAGGAAATAACAGATGTACTATCTCGTCCCAAGCTGGATTGCATGTGAAAGTGATAAATAAGTCTGGACGGCCGTGGCAACGAACATATGCCATGGCATTTTGAGCATATTCATGCATGTGGCGTGGACTACCTATGTATGAGGATGGCAAAATCGTGAGCTTTCCAACGTTGGTTGTATTACGGTCATTCATCACAGCATCCCGCAAATGTATATATTCATCGGACCGAAGTTTCGTCTGATTCAATCGGAGGAACAGCAAACGTTCTGTTTAAATTTTTGCATGCATATCGACAATGTACTGATGAAACAACTGACGACATTTCAATATATGATTGCAATCGGTCCTCCGAACCATTAACCTGTATGAGTAAAAGTTCATCGCGCTGCACTTTTTATTCGTTTCTACACCATTGACTGGATCGAACATCCCAGAAGATTAGTGGATACTGCAAAGCATCGTAACAACGGTGAGTTTCTGCGACGTTTACCAATCGATCGTTTCGTCGATGCAGAACAATATCTCGAGGTTGAAACTGATCCCCGACTATGAAAATTGCCACTTCGTCTATAGTTGGAGCATTATATCTCCTGATATGTTCTCCAGCAGGCGTTTTGTCTGCATGAATGACAATTTTATGGGTATCCGAAGGCATCATATCGATTGCTGTTTTGAATAAACGCACCAAATTGTTCCGTTCGTATTTAGGTATTGATTCCATAACGTGCATCTACTTCATTTCCATCATCACCAAGAAGAAGAAATTTGTGTTCGCTGTCTGGGAACGGAAGCAGGGAACCGGCTTAATGATAGATTTGTCCTTTGATTTTAAAAGTTGGCATGAATTGCGCAGTTATAATTTCCGCACCAAATGACGTCATTTGAAAGCAAGAGTTGTATTTCCTAATGTTCGACAGGAAATGCTTCGATTCTGCAGTAGATCCAGCGAATAGAGAGTGCAGAGGCTCTGGTGGTTCTTCAAGTTGAGGCAATTCCACTTTCCCGGAAGCGCAACACAATCCTTTTGGTTCGTTTTTGAATTTAAGAGCCTGACGGTATATGCAGACCTGATGCATTCGTCCAATAACGACATTCGATTCGAGCAGTATTCAATAGTTGGATTATATCTGAATGCAAGACGATTGTATTGCAGTTTTTGATCTTCTACAAGCTGTAAACGCGCTTCAGCTACCCTTGCCCTGTCGCGCTCATTATTTTGAGAGTGAATCAAATCGATTGCTGCAGAACGCGACTGCCTAACTCTCAATCGTTTTCTCTCAAGCCTATCTGCTCGTCTTTCTGCTGATTCCTCGTTACTTACTTACTTACTTACTGAACTTAAGCAAAAAAATAAAAATTTTTTCTCCAATTCCTTATTTCAATTTTTTTGAATGTTTGGCAGGAAATGCTTTGATTCAGCTGGCTGCCTGTAGAGGGCGCAGCAGTAGGGGCATGGGGAAACGCTAAAAAAAGTGATATATTCGCAAATGCAGATAAGCTATCAACATTAAAAGTAGACAATAACCGAGCTGGAACCTCAACGCATGTTGTCTAAAAATTTGGGCTTAAACGGTTCAGAACTTTTCAACTTTCTTCTTTCAATATGTTTTGAATGTTTGACAGGAAATGCTTTGATTCAGCTGGCTGCCTGTAGAGGGCGCAGCAGTAGGGGCATGGGGAAACGCTAAAAAAATTGATATATTTGCAACCGCAGATAAGCTATCAACATCAAAAGTAGACAATAACCGAGCTGGAACCTTAACGCATGTTGTGTAAAAATTTGGGCTTAAACGGTTCAGAACTTTTCAAGTCTATGAAGGATGTAGACACGAACAGAGCATTTTTATATATATATATAGATTTGCGCAAATTATAACAACAATGACTACTAAAAGTATATGTACCCAATATAAGTCAAATTTGTTCGACTCTATTTTATTAATGACATTGTCAGTGGAATCCACTGTTTTTATATCCAACGTCATTTTTTATGCTATACTTATGATTATGATTATTATAATTTTCTATGGAAAATTTGCTTATTGCATTACTTCTCATCTGTTTTAACAGGTTTCCTACCTATTGTTTTATATAGCTTTACGGGCTACACGACTAATTTGGCAGAAAAGGTTCCGCTCAATTTTACAAATTATATTATATTATATAAAAAAAATATGCATCGCAGTGCAATCAACAAAATTATGCAACACAGTGCATTGGTAAATAAAAAAATGATTCATTTTCTTTCCTTCTCCTTCGTCTGATCCGCTTCTGACCACGTCAGCTGGTCGTCGCCGGTTTGGCCACGCTGACGCTCCCTCGATGGCGCAGGTGCTGCTGCTGTCCTGGGCCTATGGTCTCAGGCGGTACCGGTGCTGACTTCGCACAGGCAACTTCTCCACGGAGGTGTAAGCGGCGGATTGCCTCTCGCACTAATCGTCCTTCTTTGTGCATGTATATTTGCAATGCACGCTGTTCAGCGGCCCTGGGCAGTCGGCAGGGCAGCTGACAATTCTTTTTGGTACTTCCTTAGGAGATGGAGGATTAATTTTTCCATTGTTTATGTATCTTATTACTGAGTGAGTTGTGATCGGTGTTTTGGGCTTAATTATTTTTGAATTTAAAAAATCAAGCTCACTTTGTAGTTTTAGAGCTGTGGCCCATGACGGGGGTGGTTCATTTGTAAATAATAGCCACTTTAAGTGCGCTATTCTTTTTTGAATTTTATGTTTGACACCAGCCCGTTCCATCACACTCTACTCACTCAGATTTATTGTTATATTTTTTTTTATTTCTTTCTCCACGGTGGGTGTCTGCTGGTATAGTTTGGCCGCAGTGAACAGTCGTTTCTCCAGAAGATAATATTTGAACCATGTCACGGTCGCCATAAAGGGGTTGAAAATTATAGTTTAGTTTGTTGGACTTTTATTTAGTTTGGAGCAGCAATGGTGCCGCTCCAACGATCGAAGAGTCTCTGATTTTACATTATTCTTTAATTCTAATTAAGGCTAAGTCTTGTACTTACTTATATGTATATATATATACTTACATATGAATATAGGCTATGCCCTCTTAAGTGGGAGCGCGAGGAATATGCACATGTAGTTCGTTTGTGTTGCAATTATGCCGACGCTAGCACTTTCTTTGTGCGGGCTAAGCCATAGCGATCGATTCATATTTCCATTTAGGGTTTATGACCGGGACTTTGAATTATGTAAACACTGCAACAAAGTGTTACAGTGCGTACCCTTTAAGTACTCTCGGTACAGTGGGTATGCAATATGAGTGCATACTACAGATGCAACCAAACATGACTAGGCTGCTGACTACTGGATGTGGTTCGCTTATCTGACCCGATCGCTGTCGACTGCTGAGTGTTGAAATACGCCCGTGGTCCACTTTATATAGGGCTCGGCGAGGATTAGTATGTCCGTCGCCTGAACGGGATTTAACCTCTCTATCGATCGTGGCAGCGCGCACCTTTTTCAAATTCATGAATTAAATTTTCTGTACTCTTTTCTTATGATTCTAACTGTCAACTAGATTTCAAGCTTATAAATTAAACCAAATTACTTAAACATACAGTTCTGGCAATAAATCCATAGTTCTGTCACTAAGATCCCAAGTTGAACGAGAAAGTGAATAGAGAATAAGATTCCACATAATAAAGTGTATTGATCACAAACTAAAAAATTCAAATTTACATCGTAAAAACCATATAAATTTTCCAAAACACGTTCATAAGAACGTAAAAAAGGTAATAAAAAGAGAAAAAATCTATATTATCCGAAATTTCAAAAAAATTTCCCCACCAGTTCAAGATACAGCTTTCAAGCCTATACGCTCAAATTAGCAACGTATTCGGACTAGAAACCGAATCTATAAGTACAAATAATTTTTACAAACAAAAACTGAGATTGAATGATGATGAGCCGGTATACGTTAGGAATTATAGAAGTCCTCACAGCCAACAAGACGAAATTCAAGCTCAGGTACAAAAATTAATTAATCATAAGATTGCGAAACCATCAGTTTCTGATAATAACATCCATTCAAGGGATATAACAACTTTTTTTAAAAAGCAAAGGGTTGTGTCCCTTCACCCGATTATCAATCGGAAATCGATCTAAAATACGACGTCATACAAGACTGCAATAATAATATAAGTTAACAATCTAGTTCCCACAATCGTTAACTAAGATGCAAGCTCAGTACATTTGGCGCAACCGGGTGAACAAAGTTTAATTTAC
Source organism: Drosophila serrata (assembly GCF_035046125.1). Classification (NCBI taxonomy): domain Eukaryota; kingdom Metazoa; phylum Arthropoda; class Insecta; order Diptera; family Drosophilidae; genus Drosophila; species Drosophila serrata. Next base: position 782,441 of record NW_028257127.1, on the reverse strand, counting down.
TACTAACTTAGGAAACTTCCGGATAAGTGTTTCTATTACTAACCAAAAAAGTTGCAAGCACAGCGCACGTGGCCTATGTCACGGACGAGTGTTGAATACATGAAGCGCCATCTATGACTCGGTTGCGAAACTACAATAAACATAGAAATGCATTTTTGTTTACCGATAATATGCAGGTCTGCATATTACGAATACCGATAATACGTAGGTCTGCATTGACGTTAATAGGGATCGGATAAACGCTTACGTTGTTCGGCTTAACCCTAGAGGAAACGCTGTTCGCCTCGTGCATTCTTTTCAATTCGAGCTTGCAGACAGTGAAGTTGTGCGATTTTATATTACCTTTGGCCAAACCACGCCAAAGAGGTTAGAGCCTGTCACGAAATTTTTAAAGGCAATTAAGTGCCAAGTGAATTCAAGACCGCTTTCTGAGCTCAATCAGGGTCAGTGGAACAGAAAGAAAATATTCAGAAGAGGCGCTCTGCAGGGGTGGGTTCTGGCAAAATTAACCATATTCGAACGTAACCCTAACGAGGCTCGGAAATTATTTTAGGGCGGCCTAGAACCTGTCTCCCGGCCCATAACAGAATTGGCGCTGAGAAGTCCGGCTAGGCAGCTGCGGGCAGAAATAATTCAAGCGATCGTCAGCCGCCTGCCCCAGCCAACTGCCCCAGCTACGTGCACCCAGCCAAGTGCGGCCAAGAAGGGCAGCCGACAGTAGCTCGGCAGCCAAATAGGAGTTTTCAAGCAATGACTGTTGACCCTCGTCAAGCGCCACCGTAATCAACAGGAAACTGTCGCTCTGGATTTGTTTTTGTGACAATCGTTAATTTTATAGCAGTTTTTGCTAAAATATCGGTGCATATAGGCCAGTGAAATAAATGAATTAGGCCATAGCCTGAACCATTGTGTAAAGATTAAATTAATTTAATTTCGCGAAATGTCGAGGAGTATTGTTTTTAGCTACTCTATAGAATTTACCGCTGTCAAGATTATTCCTCACCATGAAATCATTCAAGTAATTGCAAATGAACCCTAGTCCCAAGCCTAAATATGAAGTCAAAGGAGTGGATATAAATAGCTAAGAAAATACTTAAGTAATATTAGTTGTAGTAGGTTTTCCAATTAAAAATTAAGAGTTCTTACTTCTATTATTTAAACGGTAAAAGATAAAGTTAAAATCAGTACGAAGTTTTTAATAATGTCGATCAAGTGGAATAGAGGAGCAGTGTGTTGATGAGTTTGTAAACAAACAAAAAGCAAAAACATAAGTAGAGAAAATGCACGCATAGAAAAATGTTGCATGTCTTCGGGCTCAGATAAGGAAAATATTGTGTTTGTTGTTTTTGGGCTTATATTTTACTTTCAGCTACACTGCCATCAAATGGAAGCGCTTTCATCGATGGATAAATAAAAGTATGATGAGCGTTCCCAAATATTTATCTGATATAGACACACTATAATCCCTGTTCACCCGTATGATATACCCGTTGGCAGCATGAAATAATAAAAATACAAAATAGCTTTATTTAAGTATTGAATATTGAATGAAAAGGAATTATCATGCATGCACTTAAGAAAATCATTTGAACGAAACACATTTAAATAATTAAGACATATACTATCTGCCTCTCCTCCGTTTTAAATCGACAGTTAAATTGAGCATAAATATTGATGAATGAAATTGAAAAAAAAACTGTCATCTAAGCTGTTATGAATTATCATTATAATATTTTATTTTTAGCTAATATATTACTAGTAATACTGTACATATTTAGTAATTAAAATTTTAAAGCTTGGTTTTAGATGCTAATATATAATATGAAACTAGAATTATCGGAAGAACACAGCTGAATTAGAGAAAAAGGATTATGAATGTAGGGAATTTAATATATTTCGTTTCGTATGTTAATAAACAAATTATTATGATTGAGTAAGCAATACTTTTAACTCCGTACTGATCGGGAGGTCGTCGTGAAAGCTCTTGGAATCAAGGGGTCAATTATAAATATTTACGGGTTGATATTGACCATGGCAGGGTGGGCATGAAACACCTCAATAACATCTGAAGGTGCGAAAGCTATTCGCTGAAAGGATTCTTCTTTCTATACTTCTGTCTGTCTGTCGCCTATGCTTATTCCTCTGTCCGGTTAGTTAATTTTCTTGATTTAGCACGCAATTTTTAGTTATTAAAGATTACCCAAGAGCCCCAATGACTGCAGCACATATGAACACCACGACACTTGCTGACGAGACAGAGCCGGATATATTTGCGTGCAGGCTAACAGTCGGGAATACCACCAGCTCTACGTTATTCGTAACACCTAGCTGGTGAACTTATCTAGGGCATCTGCCAATTGGCAAATCAATGCATTGACCAATTGTAATTAGAAACGGCCAAGACCTACAAATCGTCATAAGCAGCCAATGAGAAAACTTCAGCGGAAGAACAAAAAACGTCAGGGAAAGCAACAAAGGCAGCAGAGACGGTCACAGCGATAGAGCAACTCGTAGCCTGTATAAACGATTGTTAAACTTACGCAAATTTAGTTCTTAATCCAACTTAATTCAATAAAGATTACTTTTTTATTACAAAATAATTTATAACTTTTAACTAGGAACAGACCCCTGGTTAATATCCTCGAAAAGGACAAGTTCCGCGTCTCACGTCTATCGGTAAAAAAAATCCGCCTAAAGGAAAAGGGAACGTAACAAAGGTATAGAGAAGGCATCCAAGTAGACCCACACTAAAGAAAAATCGCCGTAGAGAGAGCACACAGTAGAATTTTACAACTGTAAGATAATTTAAAGCATACTTGGAAAAGAAACATCCTAAAATATAAAATATAACTAAAAAAGTGGAAATAACAAATATAATACACGCAATTACATGGCGAAATCCAACACAGTAAATTCGTTTGTATTTAAAACCACAAAAACCACAATAACAGAAGATATCTTCAGAAAAGACATAAGTTATTTTTGTTAACGTAGAAGAGTTACTAGAGTTTGCTAAAGTCAAATTAGCCACAAGTGGTAACGACCTCCTTTAGATAATTAGCCTACCAAACATAAAAACAGACAACTGCAGAACACTAAAAATTAAAACAATGAAGAAAGCCGAAATTATAAACGATATAAAGCACAAACAATTGTTAGAATGTGAGTAACAACTTTTTGCAATAACAGAACCATGGGAATCCCAAAATATTAAGATTATTTGTAACTCAGAAAATTAAGTAGATTTAAGTAACGATACTTGCGTAAGTGAACTACTAAATCTAAGAAAATAAGAATGTAACAATTAACAAGCAGATACCCGATTTTGAGAAGCTACTGCCAGGCACAATACTGCTGAACGATTTTAATGGGCCAGTCTCGCTAGATGGGAATAAGCTAAAATTACATGACTCTTTTATCATACAATACCGTAACTCGACAGTTACGGTTGACGTACAAGGTAAGAGAAATCAACATGGCCGCACCAGAGCCTCCAGCTTTCCAACTCGTGGGAGCAAAAAAGAAACTTGAGGAAGTACTTTCACTTCGAATGGTCAAAGAACTAAACATCAACAACACAAAAGTGATCGAGAAACTATAAAGCAAAGCAACAATATCAGCTTCTGTTAGCTATGGATCTACCATCATCCTCCTGGTTGTAATATTAAGCATTACCACAGAACTCCTACGAACTCCTTTTGTTGCGACCGAGTACAGTCATCGTTAAGGAGGGAAGAGTTAACAACCTAGTTCCCACAATCGTTGACTAAGAAGATGCAAACTCGGTACATGTGGCTTACCTTATCTAGGGCATCTACCAATTTGGAAATCAATGTATTGACCAATTGTAAATAGAAACTACCAATAGTTACAAATCATCATAAGCAGCCAATGAGAACAAAGAAAGTCAGCGGGAGAATAAAGAAGAGCAGAAATGGTGACAGCGATGGAGCAACGCGTAGCCTATATAAACGATTGTTAAACCTAAGCAAATTTAGTTCTTAATCCAACTCAATTCAATAATGAATTTTTTTTATTAAAAACAAGAAAAAAAGCTAACTTGGGCATGTCGAAGTTTTTATACCTTTGCAGGTTGCAGTTTGATCACTAGAAATCAATACAATAACAAGAAAGGAAGCTAACTTCGGCACGCCGAAGTTTATATACCCTTGCAGATAGAACTTCTATGACTTGGAATCTCAACAATATAAATTATATTTATTTGTGTTAAAAAAAAATGAAGTAATACCTGCTTTCATTTCATTCACCTATACATACTATATTTGCAGTTTTACATTCGCAGATTTGCATTTTTCCTCTACATCAAACAATCATTTGTATGGCACCTATACAACATAGTCGTCCGATTTTCATGAAATTTGACACAAAATTTAAGACTAATACAAAATGGCTATACCTCAAATTTGATGAAAATCAGCTGAAAACTGAAAAAGTTATAAATTTAATTGTATTAATTCCTCGATCGTTCCTATGGGAGCTATATGATATAGTAGTCCGATTTTCATAAAATTTTAAGCAAAATTGTAGAGTATAGTAGAATGGCTATATCTCAAATTTATTCCAATTCTATTGAAAACTGAAAAAGTTAAACATTTTTTTGTAAAAATTTTCCGATCATTCCTATGGCAGCTATATGATATAGTCGTCCGATCCGGCCCGTTCCGACATATATACGAGTGAGAGTATATAGAAGGCTAACTACAAAGTTTCATTCAGATAGCTTCAAAACTGAGAGACTAGTTTGCGTAGAAACGGACAGACGGACAGACGGACAGACGGACAGAAGGACAGACGGACAGACGGACATGGCTAGATCGACTCGGCTGTTGATCCTGATCAAGAATATATATACTTTATATAGTCGGAGGTGCCTCCTTCACTGCGTTGCAAACTTCTGACTGAAATTATAATACCCTGCAAGGGTATAAAAATTATATAAATTTATGGCAAATAAACATATTTACAGTTTTACAGTTACAGTTTTACATTCACAGTTTTGCGTTTTCCTCTATATCTAACGATCTTTGTATGATATGGTAGTCCGATTTTCATAACGGACAAACTAGATCAACTCGACTGTTGATGCGGATCAAGAATATACATACTTTATATGGTCGGAAACATCTCCATCACTGCGTGGCACACTTCTGACTAAAATTATAATACCCTGCAAGGGTATTATTTTAATTAATAATCTTTTACTTATATATATATTTTATTTTTAACTAAATAACAATTTTTAAAAAGTAATAAAACTACAATTTCAAATACACAAAAATAACCTCATTTTTCTACATTTTTTCTATACATAAATTCAAGATTATTGGTTATTTTTTCATTAAAAAATAATCTTTATTGTTTTGAGTTGGGTTAAGAACTGAATTTGCTTAAGCTTAACAATCGTTTATATAGGCTGCTTGTTGCTCCATCGCTGTCACCGTCTCTGCCGCCGTCATTGCTTCCGCTGACGTTCTTTGTTTTTCCGCTGACGTTCTTTGTTCTCATTAGCTGGTCATGACGATTTGTAACTATTGGCCGCTTCTAATTACCATTGGTCAATGCATTGATTTCCACATTGGCAGATGCCCCAGATATGGTAAGCCACGTGCGCTGAGCTTGCATCTTTTGGGTAGCGATCGTGGGAACACTAATCCGGAAGTTTCCTGAGTTGGTAGTAAATTCACCTTTTGGTTTCTTCACCCGGTTGCGCCATATGTACTGAGCTTGCATCTTCTTTGTCAATGATTTTAGAAACTAGGTTGTTAACTCTTCCCTCCTTAAACGAGGCTGTCCTCGGTCTCAACGTAAAAGAGTACCGGCCCGGATTGTGTAGGCTTTTCTTGCATTTCCGGAAGAGGGGCGGTTGTTCTTTCCGTCTGTTTACGTTTTCGTAGGAGTGCTGTGGCCATGCCTATTATTACTATCAGAAGGATGATGGTAGATCCATAGCTAACAGAAGCTGATATTGTTGCGTGGCTTCTTAGTTTCTCAATCACTTTTGTGTTGTTGATGTTCAACTCTTTGACCATTCGAAGTGAGAGAACTTCCTCAAGTTTGGTTTTTTCTCCCATAAGTTCTGGTTCGGCTATGTTGTTTTCTCTTGATTTGTACGTCACCTCGCCAATAGTAACCGTTGAGTTTCGGTATTGTATGATAAAAAAAGCCATGTAATTTTAGCTCCCTTTCAGCCAGCGATACTGGTCCATTAAAATCGTTCTGTAGTATGGTGGCTAGCAGTATCTCCTCAAAATCTTGTATGTGCTGATTGTTAATTATCTTACATTCGGGTTCTCTTAAATTAAGTAGCACATTTAACAATTTTTCTGAGTTACAAATACTCTTATCATTATGGGATTCGCATGGTTCTGTTATTGCAAATAGTTGTTTCATACATTCTAACAAATTTTCGGGTTTTATATCATTTATAATTTGGGCTTTCTTTATTGCTTTAATTTTAAGTGTTCTGCAGTTGTCTGTTTTTATGGTTGGTAAGCTAATAATGTAACATAATAGAGGTCGTTACCATTTGTATCTAATTTGACCTTAGCAAACTCTAGTAATTCTTCTACGTTCAAAAATAAGTTATTTTCTTTTCTGAAGATGTCTTCTATTATTGTGGTTTCTGTGGTTGTAAATACAAATGAATTTACTGTGTTTGATTTTGCCCATGTAATTGCGTGTATTATATTAGTTATTTTTTCTTTCATTAATCTATATATATAAAAATACTCTGTTCGTGTCTACTTCCTTTATAGACTTGTAAAGTTCTGAACCGTTTAAGCCCAAATTTTGACACAACATTCGTTGAGGATAGCTTATTTGCGTTTGCGAATATATCAGTTTTTTTTCGCATTTCCCCGTGCCCCTACTGCTGCGCCCTCTACAGGCAGCCAGCTGAACTTTCAACTTTTGAAAATTATTCTTTTTTGTTTGGCTTATTTCTTATGCGTGCAACCACAACATGCCACAGAGAAACTTGGCAGGGTACTGTCAGGCTATCAAATTCAAAAAAGAAACAAGAGGATTGTGTTGCGCTTACCGGAAAATGAAATTGCCTCAACTTGAAGCACAGCCAGAGACTCTGCACTCTCTATTCGCTGGATCTACTGCTGAATCGAAGCATTTCCTGTCAAACATCCCCAACATATTGAAAGAAGAAATTGGAGATTAAAATGTTATTTTTTTGTTCAGTTTCAGTAAGAAACGAAGTCATGCCACCCAAGAAGTCGAGTTTGGGTCGTCGTACTCGCAATACAGAAGCAAAAAGACGTAAGATTACGATTATGACTGACGAAGAGCGGGCCTCCATCCGAGAGACTGAGCAGCTGAAAGCAATCCAGATGCACAACGAGGAATCAGCAGAAAGACGATCAGATAGGCTTGAGAGAAAACGATTGAGAGTTAGGCAGTCGCGTTCTGCAGCAATCGATTTGATTCACTCTCAAAATAATGAACGCGACAGGGCAAGGGTAGCTGAAGCGCGTTTACAGCTTGCAGCAGATCAAAACCTGCAATACAATCGTCTTTCATTCCGATATAATCCAACTGTTGATTATAGCTCGAATCGCAATGTCGTTATTGGCCGGATGCATCAGGTCTGCACATACTGTCAGGCTGTCAAATTCAAAAACGAACCAAAAGGATTGTGTTGCGCTTCCGGGAAAGTGAAATTGCGGAGAATGGAGAAACGAAGAATGTTGTATACCAACAAGTATTACAGAATTAAATGAATTTGAAAATTATTCTTTTTTGTTTGACTTATTTCTTATGCGTGCAACCACAATATGCCACAGAGAAACGTGGCAGAGTACAGCTAGTTGTATTTTATATTTTAGGATATTTGCTTTCTGATTCTGAATATCTTCTGAGCTCTGAGCGACTTTTAACATTGCATTAGTGACGTTAGTTAGTTGGTTGATTTTTTTATTAATTAATTAATTAATTATTGTTTTCTAGTTGTTCTTTTATCTTGTTTTCTAAAATTTCGGTTTCGTGATGATCTGGCGTTCCTGCCAGCCATTTCCAAGCATTACCTATTGTGTTTATTGCCCTTTTTTGTCTTTCCCGAGTTTGTAGTCTGTGTAAATCAGTATGTAGCTGTCCTAATTCGTAAGAAAGATATGGGTGTAATGGGTGAGATGATATGATTTTATGAAGTGATTCGTTCAATTCCGAAAGTGTTTTTTCGTAGTTCTGTAAGTTAAAAATGTGGATGATTTTAAAGGTTCCGTCTTGTTTAGCTGCCAGTCTAGTTTCAAGTGAGATGATTTGCGAATTGGAATAATCGAGGACTGGTTATCCCCAAGCATGTTGGTAAAAAAAAGTCTGAAAATTTATGTTCTTATATTGTTTTTATGAATGATTTTTCCGGTTTGTGTTTTAATAGTGGTGTTTTTATTTTCTGCTACTTTCTCTGATTTGTATCTGGGTGTAAGTTTTGTTCCTAGTATATTATCTATTTTTACGAGTACTGTGTCGCCTGGTGAATATTGAATCGGTTGTTTTCTCTTTTGATTGTGGTATTCTAGATCTGTAACTTGTTTTGTTTTTATTTCCTTTTTGATTTCTTCCCTCTTTTCCTCAATGTCTTTTATTGAACTTGGAATTGTCCTTCTGAAAAATATGTCTACAGGTCTATCTTTCGTTACTGAGTGTATGGATTTATTATATTCCTGAACTGATTTAAAAAGTAAGTCTGCAAATGTCATACTCTCGTTGTCTTTTTTGAGACATCGCATAATTTCGGTTAATGTTGAATGGAATCTTTCTATTTGTACATTACTTGTCGATAAATACGGGGTTGTGGTATGTACTGATATCTTAAGTTGGTCTTCTAACATGAACCTTATTGCAGCCGAGCTTAGTGCTCGTTCGTTATCCATTACTATTATTTTCGGCATACCGAAAGCAATAAGCCTTTCTCTTAGCTGATTTTTTATGTCTTCTAATGCTCTTGACTCTAAAATTTTTACTTGTGCATATTTGGAGAATTTATCGATACCTGTTAATATGCTTGATTTCCTGTAATGTAAATATCTACGTGAAAAATATCTCCTGGGTAATTTGGGGTGGGGGATGGTTGAATTTCTCCTTTTGGGGGGTGTCTGTCGTACTTTGATTCTTTACAAGTTTGACAGAGTTGAACTATGGCTTGAATTTTCTTTTGGGCTTGCGGAAAAAAATAGTTCCTCAAAATTTGCGTTTTATTTTCTTTTGCATCTCTATGTGCTCTTTTATGTTCTAATGTGATAATTTCATTTTGCTGTAATTCTGAACTCACGTCTTCTACTTCATAAATAATAATGTAAATCTTATTTTATATGATTTAAAATATGTAGGGTAAATATTTTGTATTTTACCCATAACCTCTTCAGATGTGAAAATTCCGTTTATGAGTTTAGGGTCAAGTCTGTTTGTCAAGATTGCAACGAGTTTTTCCTCCGTGTAGGACTTCTGCTTTATGATATGTTTGTGATATGTTAGAAATGGAATTTCAAAATTATAAGAGTCTGTATCTGTGGTCATTAAATAGAGTTTGTTTTTGAATACGTTAATGGGAGCTTCTACTGAAAATATGAGATTGTGTGATGAGCTTTCGTCACTATGGATTGTTTCTGATGAACTCATTGAATTGATTTCTGGGGGGCTCGAGACAATGCATCTGCTACTACATTAGCAACTCCGGGCTTATACCTGATCTCGTGGTTATATTCACCAATGAGATCTCTCCAGCGCATTAGCTTCGCGTTATGGTTATTTACGCTATTTGAAAAACTCAAGGGCTGATGATCAGTGTATATTACTACTTTTGAATATCCATAAAGATAATGTCTTAGACTTTGGGGAGCACAAACGATTGCGAGCATCTCTCTTTCGTTTGTAGCTTTATTTTCTTCAGTTTTCGATAGAGTACGTAAAATAAATGTTATTGGTCTATAATTTTGTTCTAGCACTGCACCTATTGCATAGCTGGAGGCGTCTGTAGTCAGTTGGAGTTCTTTTCCGAAATCTGGATATGCAAGAGTCACATCCCTGGAGACGAGAGTGTTTTTAAGTTTCACGAATGCCAATATAGCTTCTTTGTCCAAGTTTATAGCGGTTTTGACTTAGTCTTAGATATACGGCCTTCTTTGCCTCTTAGGAGAATGGTTAAAGGCTTTGCTATTTTCGCATAGTCTTTGATGAAACGCCTGTAATACCCTGTCATGCCCAAAAAGGAAAGTAGGTCCTTTAAAGTTTTTGGTACTGGGAATTTCGTAATTGTTTTTATTTTGTCTATATTGGTTTTAACACCATTTTCTGATATTGTGTACCCCAAAAAGTCTACTTCATTTAAAAAAAAAAAATTGAATTTTTCTATTTGGACTCTCATGTTGGCATTTTGAAGAGTTGAAAATACTTGTTTAAGGTTTCGGCCATGTTCTACCTCATCTTTGCTGAAAACTATAACGTCTACGTATACGTAGCCGATTTTTCCTATGTGTTCTCTCAATATGTCGTCTAAAGCTCTTTGAAAAATATATGGAGGATTTTTTAAGCCAAATGGAAGTCTTGTAAACTCGTATTTTCCTCCATTCACAGCGAATGCTGTTTTCTCTATATCCGTATCTTTTAGTGGTATTTGATGAAAGCCACTCTTCAGATCTAACACCGAAAAATATTTGTTGTTTCCAAGTTTTGCTATAATTTCGCCAATTTCGGGGATTGGGTACCGATCTGAGATAGTAAGATCATTTAGTTTCCTATAGTCAATTACTAATCTGTATTTCTTTTCTTCGGACTGAACGGACTTTTTCGGAACTACCCAAACTGGTGCGTTATATGGTGATCTTGAGGGTCTTATAATGCCGTCTTTAAGCATCTCGATTATTTGTTTGGTGTTGGATGTTTGGTGTGCCATAAGGTGCTACCTGTTTTACGAAAGTCTGATTGTACGGTTTGGGTTGATTAAACTGAGCGAGTGGAGGTTTTCCAATTGTGGATGTTATTTGCGACTGATTCGGATAATGGAATAGGTGTCGATGAAAGCTTTGCTTTGTAGATACTATGCGGTAAGGTTGTGGAGGTTTAGGGGGTAATACTGGTAAATTTTCAACATAAGAAGTTTTTGGTGTCTGATTATTTCTAGTATTTTGGTTCTCAAGAAGGCAACATAGATAAAGAGCGTGCCCTAAGTCATGTGGTTCTTTAATGGCTAACAATTATGACAAGTTGCCATTCAGGCCTCTGACAAATGTATCCAAAGCCTTTTCTCGGTACATGACTGTCAAGGATTTCACGGTCTCTTGTGAGACATCTAAGTTACTAATTTGGTTCAAAATTAGATAGATTTGTTAATAGACTGGTAGAATTCAACTATGTTGTTGCTACCTTGTTTAAGGGCATAAAGTTGATATTCTAATTTTTTAAGTCGCGTTTGTCTACAAAATTTCGAAATTGCTGTCCAGTCTAGAGTAGTATTGTATGACTCCAATACGGCGTCTGCTTGTCCAATAATCTTATTGCGAATTGCCAAAAGTATTTCGAGATATTTAGGTGAACCCATTATATTTTCATAGAGTTTTAATACCCTAGTGACACTTTTTTTCCATGATGAATATTCAGTTTTGTTTCCTGAAAAATCTGTAAGCGATCGGACAATATCTGGTAATTTATCTAACTCACTTAAATTGTGTGCAAATTCCTTGTTAATTTCCTGATCTTCATATTTAGAGAAGTCCTTATTCGGATTTAATATTTCCTTTACAAAGTTACCGAGGTTTTCCTCTAGAACTATTTTAATTTTTTCCTCAATCTCACTTTCTTTCATAATTCGTGCGTTTAGTCGTGTGTTTGAAGAAGGTCCTGCAAGGTTTGAGAGTCTGTCCACTAAGTCTTGTTCGGTCATTTTGATATATGGACAATTGATAAAGGATTTTTATTTTGTTTTCACTCAAAAGTTGAATCTTAGATAATTAGTAAATAATTTGAATTTTGTTTTCTTATGTTTTTTTAGAATTCTTAATTGCTAATTGTGTTAATTTCTTTTCAATATTATTATTTTTCCAGGTGTACTTAAAGCTATTCTTACAGTAATAACATTCCTCGGCGTGCTCTTATGACGATAGACTTGGAGGGTTCCTTTTTGTCCCACTCTGCGGCGATTCCTCTCGAGTGTGGGTCTACTGGGGGCCCTCCTCTATACCTTTTCTCACGTTCCCCCCAAACGGGTACTAAAGGGATCACGGCGATAATAGTAATTTATATAATAATAATGAAATATTGATAGCGACTGTTTTTCGCTCCTCCGGTTCACGTTGTTGAATTTCACTCTTCACGTATTAGGCGGAGTTATTATACCGAACGTCGGGATTTTTTTACCGATCGACGCGAAACGCGGAACTTGCACTTCTCGAGGATTATAACCAGGTCCCTGTTCGGGCGCCAGTTAAAGATTATTGGTTATTTTTTCAGTAAAAAATAATCTTTATTGTTTTGAATTGGGTTAAGAACTGAATTTGCTTAAGCTTAACAATCGTTTATATAGGCTGCTTGTTGCTCCATCGCTGTCACCGTCTCTGCCGCCGTCATTGCTTCCGCTGACGTTCTTTGTTTTTCCGCTGACGTTCTTTGTTCTCATTAGCTGGTCTTGACGATTTGTAACTATTGGCCGCTTCTAATTACCATTGGTCAATGCATTGATTTCCACATTGGCAGATGCCCCAGATATGGTAAGCCACGTGCGCTGAGCTTGCATCTTTTGGGTAGCGATCGTGGGAACACTAATCCGGAAGTTTCCTGAGTTGGTAGTAAATTCAACTTCTGGTTTCTTCACCCGGTTGCGCCATATGTACTGAGCTTGCATCTTCTTTGTCAATGATTTTAGAAACTAGGTTGTTAACTCATATAATTTCTGGAGAATAAATTCAATTTTTTACGTTATTTTTCAAAAGAAGGGAGATGTAGTATGAATGTATCGTGCAGCGTGTACCCACTGTACTAATTTCAACATTGTGTTGCAGAGTACTTATGTGAATACAAAAAGTTCGGCCGTTAAACTCAATTGGTCAAAACAAATATGATAGCTCAAACGCGCCTCAGAGCCAAGCATATTCCTTGAGTGTATATATTCAATGCACGCATATTCAACTTCTGTCGCGCTCTTGCTGTCTCCAGCTATATGTATGAGCATATATATTCTTCTGTATAAGGCCGCTGTCCATTTCTTTGAAACGCACTCCAAAATGCATGCGAATAAAGATCGATGCACACTGGTCCATGGGGTCGTGGAGGAGTGTCCTCGCCTCCAGACGGGATTGGTGTTGCAGTGTGCACCAACGGTGGTATTACCTCGGCCACCCTTGCGGTGGTCGAGTCTCCTTTCGCCAGAATTTCTGAATGGTCACTGTCGCATGGTTCTGATTCCCAATGCGTAGTCTTGCCTATGCGTAACTGTACTTCAGAAGGGGACTAGGTGGCGCAGGGAACCTTGAGCCTTCCAAAGATCTCCTCCGTCCGGTCGCCGGTAAAGACTGGGAATGCCAAGTCTTGCCCCAGTGCTGGCGTCAAAGGACGGTCTGAGGCGGCATCTACCATCACCTCGTCGGGGCTCATGACGCACAGTCGCTCGGGAGACGTAAACGTCACGACAGGATCCAGGTCGGAACAGGGCCTTGATCAGGGTGGAACGATATGTTGTGTCTGCACGACCCACGCCAGTACCCAAACCAGCCCTCGCCCCTCCTCCACGGTGCTGATCTCGACATCCGTCCGAATTTTTTGACATGACGGTCAGATATATTCTGTAGGTCAGCCTAGCTAAACTAACTCTCGCCGGATGTGAGGTAAAATAAAGTAAGCGCTCTAAGGAATTTCGTATTTGGTTCACTTGAGACAGCGAAATGTCGAACAAGCCAGCAATAAAATTATGTTGTATAGAAGCACTAAGCAAGAAATACATAGAGGAGTCAAACAGTACCAAAAAGTACTATCACAAAAACGGCTGAGCCTGGAACCCCAGAGCACCCGAACGATATGTCTAGAACCCCAGAGTGCCTTCGGCTTTTTCGAGTTCGAAGCAGTCGTTCGAAACCGAGCACAACAAGAATTCACTTTTCAGTGGCAGATCGGCTGTGTAAGGATGAGCAGGGGTGCGTTTCTTTGCGCTGTGCTCTCGTTTCTGTGTATATGTGTATATGTGTACAAGCGCTCACACGTTTGTATGCGTGTGCAAATTTCTGTTCGCAGAGTCTTTTTCATAGGTTTCGGACGGCCACAGCCAGTGGGCCGAAGCGGCGGCTCACTTGCTTATGACGTCACAGCAATACTTAGCGGCTAGCGCTTGCATTGGGGGACAAATTATTTAAGTTATCTAACTATAATTACCACTTATTTTAATTTAATTTTTTTTGTCTGACAATATATTTTCCAAAAGGCATTTTTGACCGACCAGAAATTATTATTGCATTCCATATTGTATAAAAACATTTTTATTTGTTTCAGTACATTTGCATATTTATAAAATTATAATTAGAAACTAATTGTATAATTAATTAATTAATTGTAAACTAGAAAATAATAGATTTATGGTAAATGTATGACATTAATTAACATTTTAGACAAATTTTTTTCTAACATATATAGAATATGTTAATTATTAACATTTTAGACAAATTTTTTTCTAACATATATAGAATATGTTTATTATTAACATTTTAGACAAATTTTTTTCTAACATATATGGAATATGTTAGAATAAAAATTTGTCTAAAATGTTAATAATTAACTGAACAGTGTGTGTTTAAAATTTGAATTTGAAAATTTTTTGGGGTGTATGCAGAGATATGCGGTTGAGTGTATGTGAGTAGGTTCTGTTCATAGTTGAAAAATAATGTCATACATTTACCATAAATCTATTATTTTCTAGTTTACAATTAATTAATTAATTATACAATTAGTTTCTAATTATAATTTTATAAATATGCAAATGTACTGAAACAAATAAAAATGTTTTTATACAATATGGAATGCAATAATAATTTCTGGTCGGTCAAAAATGCCTTTTGGAAAATATATTGTCAGACAAAAAAAAATTAAATTAAAATAAGTGGTAATTATAGTTAGATAACTTAAATAATTTGTCCCCCAATGCAAGCGCTAGCCGCTAAGTATTGCTGTGACGTCATAAGCAAGTGAGCCGCCGCTTCGGCCCAATGGCTGTGGCCGTCCGAAACCTATGAAAAAGACTCTGCGAACAGAAATTTGCACACGCATACAAACGTGTGATTGCTTGTACACATATACACATATACACAGAAACGAGAGCACAGCGCAAAGAAACGCACCCCTGCTCATCCTTACACAGCCGATCTGCCACTGAAAAGTGAATTCTTGTTGTGCTCGGTTTCGAACGACTGCTTCGAACTCGAAAAAGCCGAAGGCACTCTGGGGTTCTAGACATATCGTTCGGGTGCTCTAGGGTTCCAGGCTCAGCCGTTTTTGTGATAGTACTTTTTGGTACTGTTTGACTCCTCTATGTATTTCTTGCTTAGTGATAGAAGTTAGGTGGGTATTAGTGAAATTATTTGAAAAAAAAATGTTGGGAGTGTCACCCCCAAGTCCGATCTTGTGGAGGGTCAGTTTGTAGCGCTTGTCGACAGGCAAGCAAGGCGGTTTTTTTTATATTCGACTTTATTTATGTACGTTAGATTGGAAAAACACCCAAATTAGCATAAATGCCATCTACATGTTGTTCCCCGTACTGAAGTAAAGAGTAGAAGTAGAAAGGCGGGGGAGTAGCTTTCTGAGTGAAAGAGGCAAAAGCGGCATCTGTCGGAGGAGTTTATAAAAAGGGTGGGTGCCGTAAGAAGGTTGCTGGAGGAAGGCGAAAATCAAAAGGAAAAAAATTCAGCTCAGCGTAGAAGCGCTGAATGCAGTTTCAGGCGAATAAGAAAATTAATTCAGAGTCTGGGCGGTTGTGCAAATGATATTTGGTGGCCGGCCCGTGTTCATCGCGCTTTTAGCTCGAAAAGAGGAGGGAAAAAAGATAGAAGAGAGAAGGACCAAGAGAAAAAGTGATTGAGATGCTGCGACGGGAATATTTTGTTAGTTTTGATAATTAAGTTTAGGCTAAGTGCAAGCAAGAGGGTAATCCGCAAGCTGGTAGAAACGCGCAAGGAAAAGGCGGAGGAAATTAGTGGATAAGGTAGAAGAAAAAGAACCGCGACAATTGGTCGAGTTTGGCCATGGTCGGTCCTTTTTGGATTTAGCAAGTGTAAAGAGTGACGTAAAAGAACATTCGAAAATATTGCGGGGCACAGTGGGCCTGGAGCCCCGAAACAGCGCGTGAAAAATATTTAAAATTGTTCAACTGGTGCGGATCCAACGGAAGTGCTTTTGTCGGTGGAATTCTGCTGAGTGATTTTATCGCTTTATTATTTTTGAAGGGCATTAAATTCATAAATACATAAATACACACACAAATATCGCGGTGAAATGAGTGCGCCTAAATATTTCTAACTCTAAGTGGGACAACCACTGTCCGTCGTAGTTGAAGTAAAGCAATAGGCTCTAGAGCGCTGCTAAGAATCGCGGATCATTTATTAGCAACCCAAAAGCCGTCCAAAGGGTGAGCACCTGCGACCTTCGTACTTTCGCCTACCAACCGGACCTGGTAATTCGTTACAGTCTTCAAATTGAAATAGTGTCGATCAAACGCATATTTTTTTTTATCGTTTGCCGAAGATAAATGTTTAACCTTATTTTTATGGTGCCCAAAGTTAATATCAAATTGTCAAGAACTTTATATGTTACCGTTTTACAACCGTCCATCGCTATATGATTTTCAATTCCGCATGTAATGCTTTTCGCACGTCAACAAATAGACATATAAGAATTTTGCGCCATTTTTTATTTATCATTCATAAAAACACATAGTCACAAAATATTAAATATATATTCAAAGCAGGACATTATTTTAAGTTCATTGTTTTTAATTTTCGTCAATACTTGTATTTTCTTTTGGTTTGGATAAAATTTTTCCCTCCTGTAAATCCTCATCTGTAGGTCTCTCTTTATTCCAAGTTTGTATTTCAGCTGTACCAAAAATTTGATAAAAACCATACGTCGATATTGAAATAATAGCAGAAACTTGAAAAACATTTTGCCACTGCTCTATGGAGTCCTGCAAATAACAAAAATATATGCGATTAAATTAGGCATTACAAATATAGTTTCAATGTAAAAAAAATCTACTATATTACATAGGCTTACATCAAAAATATAGGAAGTATCAAAGAAAATTTTAACTTTGCTATTTCAACAGAAAAAAATAAATAATAATGAAATAATATATACATATATGTAATATGAATATTGCTGAAAAATATTTTTTTTTTATATCACTTTTTGTATATCACTTTTTAATAAAAATTTTTTTCTTTAAAATTTCAATTTTTGTACTCAAAATTAAAAATTATGTTTAATTATAAAATAAAAGAAATAATCTTTACCATATGTTTTTTATTGTGCCATTCCCTTTCGCTTAATTAATATTTTTATTTTAGGAAGGCTATCTATGTTTAGATAAAATAGTTATTATTTGCATATAAGACTTAAGGGGTTAAAGCTTTACAGTGGCCCAACACTGTAGGTATAAAGGATCCAGTTATTCTACTCTGCACGTTAAAGTGTTTGATCTATATTTGTATTTGTATAGTATTTTCCACGTCACCACAGAATAGGTTTTATACGAAGTCTATGTACATACATGAATAACTAATGCCCACTTTACTAAGAGTACGAAAGGAATACACAATGTAACACTTTGTTGCAGTGTTTACATAAACACAAGGCATAGTTCGAGCTGACCGTAACACTATCACCCGAGTCCTCCTTTGACGACAATAAATGCAGAAGTCAGCATTCCCACGATTTGACTTATGCATACACTAGCATGTACATTCAACTCTCTTGAGCTCCACTGCAGTACCAAATGTCATCAACGCGCCGACTGCGACTTCTACCAAGCCGACGCTCTGCCGACTGCGACTTCTACCGAGTTGACGCTCTGCACACGATACAGTTACAACGGTAGTCTCGTCGGCAGTCATCGACAGTACCATGGCTCGGCTGTCGATGAGTGTTAATGAATTGTTGATGAAATGTTTATGGTTTGTTTATGAATAATTTTTTATGAATCATCGATGAATTGTTGATGAATTTTGTTGATGAATTGTTGTTGATGACAGCCTAGGACATGCCCATGTTAAATTCATTCCAATTTTTTCAGTTTTCAACAGATTTTCATATGTAATATAGTCATTTTATATCATTCAACCATTTTGTGAAAAATTTTATAAAAATCGGACCACTACACATATATATGTAGCTGCCATGGGAACGATCGAGGAATTAATACAATTAAAAATTTTAAACTTTCTCAGTTTTCATCAAGTTTTGGATATAGCCGTTTTATATTATCCTTCAATTTCGGTTTTAATTTTACGAAATCAAATCTTCAGAATAATTAAACACTGGGAATGTAAGACTGTCACTGTAAAACTATTAAAATAATATGCATAGGTTAATGTAATGAAATTAGCCATTACTTTGTTGTTTTTTTAACATAAATGTATACATATAATTTATATTGTATTAATCCCTAGTGATCGAATCTGCAAGGGTATACAAACTGCGGGGTGCCAAAGACTAAGACTTCGTCAGTTCCTGTACACTTAATGGGATATAACCATAAAAATTGTAAAATCATATCAAAAACTACAACTATGTGGTTAAACTTCTTTGTCACTTTAAGAAATCCCGAGGACAAATTAGCCTTCATAGCTTTTCTCGGATTCTTTGTCACTTTAAGAAATCCCGAGGACAAATTAGCCTTCATAGCTTTTATCGGATTCCAAGAGATCCGACGCTACAAGATTCTTTGTACCCTTCAATCGTTCAAATACAACATTTATCAACACCATTTTCCAATGTATATTTGTAATTTATATTTTAAATTAATTTTCCTGAAATTACAACACAGTTTTTTTGGGCAATCTATATGAAACATATGAGGGACCAATCCTTCCTCTAACCAATCTGGGACTTGGTTTTCAATAATCATCTTATATTTGTTATTGTTATTATCTTATTTTGTTATTTTTTACTATGTTTTAAGATAAAATATTTAAGTTTTTTTTTATATCTATAGATTAAAGTTATCCTAATAATATTATAAAAGAAAATTTTTAAAAATTCTTGTATTTGTCAAAAATTTTTCAGTTTAAACCCAAAATTGTGAGGGATTTTTCGTTTTGCAAAGAATTACTTGACAAACTGTATATTAATATGAAATACTACATGGGGCCTGGTAAATGGGAAAATTGTCTTCCAGCTCAATTTTCATTTTCACTTACGACTCAATCTCTTCCTTTGCTGTGTAAATATTTATCAGCTGTTCAACTTCACCTCTTAAACCCTTAATAAGATGATTAAATTGCACTTCAGCGGATGTTTTCGTTAAGCAAAAAAACTCTCACGCACAATAAATTTAAATATCTCAGAAGCTTCCTTTCACCAGAATTGTACGCCACCTGAACTTAAAGTAATATCCACTTCCTATAATAAGTCGTTTTCAATGACGGCTGCATACTTAATTGATTACAATTATTAAAATTAAATTTAAGCCACGTAAACTTCTCGAACCCTTTCCCAGTCTAACTCCATTTGTCAGCATTATCGCATCCTAATCTATTATTGCGACAAAATATAACGGTTCCAATCATTATAACTTATATTATAAATACCAACTGGTAATAATTATTTTTCGATTTCTATTTTAATTTTTAAAGGCAATTTAACTCCATTTATATTTACAAATTATTTTTGATAAAAAAAATATAAAATTAAAAAAATAATAATATGATAATAATAAAATGATTATGAATGATATTTTTTGTGCACAAAATAAAATTGAAAAAGGTTCAATGGTTCCGTGTTGGAATTCTCAAAAATTTTATTTCATATTTTTGCCTAAGGACAGCAAAGCTATCTTTGAAGATAATAAAACAAATAAATAAATAAAATAAATAATCACTTGATACATAAATAAAATAAATATATGAGTCGTTTTCGCACATAATCGAATCGATTTGATCATACAGCTGCTATAAGAACGATCGAGAAATTAATACAATTAAAAATTCGAACTTTTTCAGTTTTCAAAAGATTTTCATATAATATAAGATATACATAGTTATTTTATATTATTCGGTTTTAATTTTATGAAAATAGGACGCTATACATAGCTGCCATAGAAACGATCGTGATATATAGAGAAAAATATGCCGATTTATCAAGTGTATGATATCGGTATAAGATAGTCCTGTTGACTTCACTATCTGGAACACCATCCACAAAATAAGATATTACACTTGCTTTATCTAATTAGACTTTATTTCCTTTCGGACTACTATATCCTATTGCTCCCATAGAAACGATCGAGAAATTAATACAATTAAAAATTATAACTTTTTCAGTTTTCAACAGAATTTGATCAAATTTGAGATATAGCCATTTTATATTACTCTAAAATTTTGTGTAAAGTTTTATGAAAATCTGACTACTATACATACAAACGATTGTTAGATGTAGAAGAAAAAAGCAAATCTGTGAATGTAAAACTGTTAATATAATATGTATAGGTGAATGAAATGAAAGCAGGTATTACTTCATTTTTTTTGAACATAAATATATATACTTTATATTGTATGGATTCCAAGTCATCGAAGTTCTATCTACAAGGGTATATAGACTGCGGCGTGTCGAAGTTAGCTTCCTTTCATGTTTTTAATTGTATTAATTTTTCGATCGTTCCTATGGGATCAATAGGATACAGTAGTCCGATTTTCATAAAATTTTACATAAAATTGTAAAGTAACATAAAACTGCTATATCTCAAATTCCATCAAAATTCTGTTGAAAACTAAAAAAGTTATAATTTTTAATTGTAATAATTTCTCGATCGTTCTTATGGAATCAATAGGATATAGTAGTCCAATTTTCATAAAATTTTACACAAAAATGTAAATTAATATAAAATGGCAATATCTCAAATTCTGTTGAAAACTGAAAATGTTATAATTTTTTATGTAAAAATTTTCCGATCATTCGTATGGCAGTTATATGATATAGTCGTCCGATCCTGCCCGTTCCGACATATATACGAGTGAGAGTATATAGAAGACTAAATGCAAAGTTTGATTCAGATAGCTTCAAAACTGAGAGACTAGTTTGCGTAGAAACGGACAGACGGACAGACGGACATGACTAGATCGACTCGGCTGTTGATCCTGATCAAGAATATATATACTTTATATAGTCGGAGGTGACTCCTTCAGTGCGTTGAAAAATTCTGACTGAAATTATAACACCCTGCAAGGGTATTAATATATATATACATATTCGTATATATTTTTTTTACTGTCTGTTAATACAAATTCTAAACCGCTTATACAATGGGCAAACTGCCACGGAAATTGCAAAAGAGTGAAACAAAAATACCATGTGCAACGTCTACACATGTACATATATCGACAAAATTTATTGGATACTAGCTGTACCCTGCCACGTTTCTCTGTGGCATATTGTGGTTAAGAGGGCACTTCTGAATACATCAAGGTTATGGCAAAATCATCTTCCTGGCATAAGGTGAAGAAGGCAGTCAGAGTTGTCGCTGGCGGATTCAGGACTCTTTCTTGCACATTTCTTTCTGTGAAATAGACACGTTGACCATTCTCCAAATGGACTGCCAAGTGAACTAAAGCTGGATAGCGTTCATGAATGGGGAACGAAAAAAGCCTCGTTGCTGCTTATGTATCTTCCAGCCTGGTATTGAGATATTTCATCGACAACTCGTACTGCATTGTTGTCACCATTTTCTGCCCGAACACCAACAACTGCCATATCGCTGCCTTTATTCACGTACTTGCAGATATATTTAATCGATTTCACGGAATTGCAATATTCTACGTTGATGTGCGCTTCGTATGATTTTGACAATAGTGGTGAGTATGGAACCACCTAACGATTGTCTACCTCAATATCACCAATTCTCATGTTTAAATTTGCCGAAGTCCCTCCATCTTCAGTTGACCGTCTCCCATACAGATGATATCCATCGTCCCCTGTTACGGTGTTGGCTGTAAATGCTCGAGGATATCGCTTGGAACACTTCCCGTCTATCATGCATGGTGAACATGGGTTGAGGGTACCACATGGGCCATGGATCATTTTCTTGATGACAACTTCATGCAAATCCGTATCAACCTCGGCCCATGGAATCTCAGCGCATATAACATCGTCGATTTCATCTGGAGTAATTTTATCATACATGCGCATGCGGCAATCCTCTCTTCTGCCATTCTACTGAATACATCCAGCACCGCACAGATCCAAAAACTCCATGTTTCACAATGAAATCCATTAGTGACTTGAGCTTTTGTCTGAAAACACGGGCTGTGATGTCATGCCCATCCCTATACGATTGTCCAGGAAATAACAGCTGTACTATCGCGTCCCAAGCTGGATTGCATGTGAGGGTGATAAATAAGTCTGGACGGCCGTAGCAACGAACATATGCCATGGCATTTTGAGCATATTCATGCATGTGGCGTGGACTACCTAGGTATGAGGATGTCAAAATCGTGAGCTTTCCAACATTGGTTGTATTACGGTCATTCATCACAGCATCCCGACTTTACTGTCAACCAGTTGGGACGTCTCGTTTTTATTAAGCTCGGAAAAAAAAACTACGGAAATATCGAATCTACAACTAAATTTTTCTAAATTTCATTTTGGAAAATTCTTCAAAACAATTTAAAAAGAAAACAGTATTCATTGTGCGAAGCAGGATACCTTGCCCGGCTGTGGCTTGGTGGTTTCTGCTATGCAGAAGCCACCCACAGCTGGCCCCTCGAATAAGGAGGAGGCTACTCTATCTCGACGGTTAACCCGCGAAGACAACTCTCGATCGGCTACCCCTACTAGCTCAATTGACGTTGCGGCTGAGCTCCGCAGCGCTGCTCTCAAACGTGCCCAGCCAAAGAAATCCCTTGGATCCTCCCAGAATACTGTCGCTGACCTTCCCGAATGGAAAACTAAAGGAATCAACCATGTCTTTAAGTCGAGCACTATTGATTGGCAGCGGGTGCAGCCCAAAAGACGACGATTGCAAAATCAGGCACCGCAGTTCAAAAATGTTATAGCTTCGCAACTGCCCACTGTATCACGTTCTCAGCAGCCAAATACTCCACTTGGTCATAATCAGTTTGCCTCGCTGATGAGCGTTGATGATGATGACATCGTGGAAGTCGATGAAGTGAAGGATGCGGTCAATACAAAACCAGATTCCCCATTGAAAATCAAGAAACCAAGGCCCATTAGAATTCCAGATGTCGTTGATATTAATGCCTTGGAGGCCTTCCTTTCCCCCATTATCCCATCTGATGATTTTGAATTTCGATTGTCTCCTGCTGGGGATGTCAGAATTTACGCAAAGGATTCTAACACCCACCGCCAGATACTCAAGTTGCTTAATGCTCATAATGTCGAGTATACCCATTTCTGCCTAGACGAGGATAAAACGTTCCGTATAGTGGTGCGTAATCTACCTGCCTCAACTCCTGTAGACACGATTGTCCAAGAGTTTAAAAAGCAAGGCCACTCGGTTGTCAATGCGTACAATCCGAAGTCGAGGCTTCCTCATCGAGTCAACTCTGATGGAAGTATCAATGCCCAGCCGAAACAGAATATATGGTTCCTAAACCTGTCCCCAGCTCCCAACAACAGGGACGTTTTCAAGATTTCTAGAGTTGGCCGAATGCGAGTATCAATTGAAGTACCCAGAAAGAATAATACTCTGAGGCAATGCTTCAGGTGTTTCGACTTCGACCACACTAAAAATTACTGTCAAAAGAGGCCCGTGTGAGGACGATGTTCACTTGAACACCCAACTGGTTCTATTCTGTGCTTGGCAAAGACTACCAACGACCTCATTTGTGTAAACTGCCTGGGTAATCACGCGGCTTATGATCGAGCTTGTCCTGTATATTCCCTCAAACTGAACAATCGTCGATCTGGGATTAACCTTGCCGCTCCACGACAACCAAGTTCTAGATGTCAAAACAACTATAACACGGAGTTTCCTAACCTTCCTGGTAATGGCAAGAGAGCGAGATCCAGAACTAGAGTCCGTGCTCCTTCCTCTGCGCATGATGCTCCTTCTGCCTCCACTCCTGACTTGTTGAGTTTGTTCCAAATGATGCAAGAGCTCCAAAGGGTGGTCGCTCAGCTATCCCTCTCAGTGGCAGCAATAGCCCAGAATGTGAACCAGATTCAGGGAGGATCCTCTCTGACAATTCCCAGATATAGTGCCAATTATGACTAATGATCTCCGCATTGGATTCTGGAACGCCCGCAGCCTGGCATCAAATGCGAATGAGCTGCTTATATTTACTCTACAGCATAAAATTGACATCATGTTAATTGCGGAGACTTATTTACATCCTGGAATCAACTTTACTCTTGCAGGATTCGAATGCCTGAGAGCTGACCACCCCGGCAATACTCGCCGAGGTGGCTCAGCCATTCTGATCAAGGAAGGAATTTCCTATTACCAACTTCATGTTGTCAGGGATTGGAAAGTTCAACTAACTACCGCCATGATCTCATCTAGCAGTGGAGAGCTATTGATTGGTGCAGCGTATCTTCCTCCTTCATTAGGTTGGACTAGTGCTGAATTTGATCACCTCCTTTCAGAACTGGGCCATAAGTTCATCCTAGGCGGGGACTTCAACGCAAAACATCGACTTTGGGGTAGCTACAGAGCCGACGGTAGAGGGAGCGCTCTACATGATGCTATTACGAATTCTTCAGCACAAATTCTAGCAACTGGAAGCCCTACGTGCTTTCCATCCAATTCTAGGGCCACCCCGTCCTGCATTGACTTTTTTATCTACAAATCGATTACAAGTAACCTGCTTTCCATCAGGAACGAGCATGATCTTAGCTCTGATCACTTGCCGCTGGTAGCAACATTTGCGTCTGCTCCTACAACCATTGTCTCTAGATCCAGCCTGCTGAAACCTGGATTTTGTCTCTCCGCCTTCCAAGATTCACTGGATAACTCCCTTGAGCTTTCCACCTCCCTAAACACGAAGGAGGACGTGGATTCAGCCATTAACATCCTTCTTACAAGGATTGGGGAGGCTGCTGCAGTTGCGGCCCCTCCGGTGTCTCCAGGCTCTCTTACGGCAAGGCGTCATTGTGTGCTCTCTTCTGAAGTCGAGGGATTGCTGTTGCTGAAGAAGAGGCTTAGGCGAGAGTACATCCGCACATCCGACATGAGAACAGATTGTTCAGGAGGATTTCCAACAGAGTACGTAAAAAATTGTCGTTACTCAAGGCTGAAGCTACGGATCGCATGCTGGAAACCGTGACAGCTGATGCGAGCTCCAACTATTCCCTTTGGAAGCTGACTGGATCCTATAAAAGGCAAGCTACTCCCAAGTTTCCAATCAAAACAGAGGATGGTACATGGGCAAGATCAACACAAGACAGAGTTGAAGCTTTTGCTCAAAGTCTAGAAGATAGATTTACTCCCTTCGGAACAGCCTCTGTCCGGAGACAACAGATTGTGGCTGACAAGCTTGCGATTACACACCAAATGGAGCTTCCGGTGCCACCTATAACTGTGCAGGAGGTTAAGGAGGACATAAAAAAGTTAAATGTCAAGAAAGCCCCTGGAGATGACCAAATTGATAATCGTATTGCACGAACGCTACCTCTTAGAGCACTGCTATACCTTATACTCATCTTCAATGCTTCCCTGAGGTTGAGCTACTTCCCAAAGGCTTGGAAGAGTGATCGGATTGTAATGATCCTTAAACCTGGGAAACCACCCGAGGACCTAAACAGTTATCGGCCTATTAGCCTCCTTTCCACATTTGGTAAGCTGCTGGAAAGATGCATCCTTAGAAGATTACGTCAGTCTCAGTTGGCAATGAACGCTCTTCCCAAATTTCAGTTTGGGTTCAGACTTAGGCATGGCACCCCTGAACAGCTGCACCGTGTTGTTGAGTATATACTCGAGGGGTTTCACTCTAAACAATACGTGGTGGCTGCCTACCTGGACATACAGCAGGCTTTTGATAGGGTGTGGCATCCAGGGCTACTCTATAAACTCAAGCCATTACTAAACCCACAACTGTTCGAAATGGTTAGGAGCTTCCTCTCTGAAAGGACATTCAAAGTGGTTCAGGACGGTACCCTATCCTCTCTAAGGCCGATAAAGGCTGGAGTTCCCCAAGGAAGCGTGCTGGGACCGACGCTGTACAGCTTGTTCACTCATGACATGCCGAAGTCCACGGGACATGATCATAATTCTATGCTGGCCACATTTGCTGACGATACTGCTGTCCTCTCCAGATCCAACTGTATCTATGACGCCACTGATATGCTTCAGCTATACCTCAAAAGGTTTGAGAATTGGGCCTGTCGCTGGAACATTTCAATTAATCCGGCAAAGTGTGCTGTAGTGACGCACTCCCTCAGAAAGGAGTCGTGCCCTGGACTGTTCCTGCATGGAGAGCTTCTTGAGCAGGTCAGAGATTATAAATACCTGGGGGTCACCCTGGACACTAGATTAACCTTCGCCAAGCATACAAGGTTAGTTAGGCGTTCATTGGAGGATAAAGCCAGAAGACTGGCTCCTAAAGGCAAATAATCACCTGAGTCTGGCGAATAAGGTCCAGATATACAAGTCCATACTTGCCCCTACTTGGAGATATGGGATTCAAGTTTATGGCATAGCGGCCAAAACTAATCTGAGTTACATCCGGGTCTTCCAAAGCAAGTTCCAACGGAGAATTACTGGTGCTGAGTGGTTTATTCGCAACACTGACTTAGCGAGGGACCTTAAAGTTCCCTTGTTAGGGGATATTATCAATGAACAAGCCGAACATTACAAAAATAAGCTCATGTCTCACCCAAACACTCTAGCCAGGAGACTTGCGTCTCGGCGGGCAAGGCGCAGACTTAAAAGGATTCATCCCTCGGACCTACCAAGAAGGAAAATTTATTAAACACTAACTAAACTCCCTGCCACTTGTTACTTCTTCACTTCTTACACTTTTGTAATAATCCAATGAACTCCTCCGCTCACTATTGTATAAGTTGCTACACTATAGTAATTTACAATAATAAATTCAGTCAAAATGGAAAAAAAAAAAAAAAATCACAGCATCCCGCAAATGGATATATTCCTCGGACCGAAGGTCCTTCAATCGAAGGAGCCTGACAGTATATACAGACCTGATGCATCCGGCCAATAACGACATTGCGATTCGAGCTGTAATCAACAGTTGGATTATATCTGAATGCAAGACGATTGTATTGCAGGTTTTGATTTGCTGCAAGCGGTAAACGCGCTACAGCTACCCTTGCCCTGTCGCGTTTATTATTTTGAGAGTGAATCAAATCGATTGCTGCAGAACGTGACTGCCTAACTCTCAATCGTTTTCTCTCAAGCCTATCTGCTCGTCTTTCTGCTGATTCCTCGTTGTGCATCTGCATTGCTCTCAGCCGCTCAGTGTCTCGGAAGGAGGCCCGTTCTTCGTCAGTCATATTCGCTTTTGTCTTTTTGCTTTTGTATTGCGAGTACAACGACCCAATCTCGACTTCTTAGGTGGAAAGACTTCGTTTATTACTAAACCTGAACAAAAAAATAAAATTTGTATCTCCAATTTCTTCTTTCAATATGTTTTTAATGTTTGACAGGAAATGCTTTGATTCAGCTGGCTGTCTGTAGAGGGCGCAGCAGTAGGGGCACGGGGAAACGCTAAAAAAAATTGATATATTCGCAACCGCAGATAATCTATCAACATCAAAAGTAGACAATAACCGAGCTGGAACCTCAACGCATGTTGTGTAAAAATTTGGGCATAAACGGTTCAGAACTTTTCAAGTCTATGAAGGATGTAGACACGAACAGAGCATTTATATATATATAGATTGGAGTGCTCGATTGTTCGAGAAATTTAAGAAAAGATTATTCATTCAAATTCAAGGGCGAAGCGTCACCGACCGATGATGGAGCTGCTACTACATACCCAGACGAAATTAAGCGGTTAGTGATTAGTTTAACAATAGGAAAGCTCCAAGAAGGACTCACATATGGTAGCAGCTTGAAATCAAGCTTTTTAAATTCAGATCCGGTAAGTTTAAAAGAGAGTTGGAAAAAATACTTTTTCCTTATTAAGACAGCAATAAAGAAGCTTTAAAAGCCAACTAACAATCGAAAATTATTGATTTATTATGATTATGCTTATGATTATAGGGAGCTACCAGAAAAAAAAAATGTTGAAACAAACTGGCTTAAACTAGAAATGTCACAAAATGCATTTTAGATATTATATGAATAGGCATATGATCTCCTTTCTTTTTAACAGTTTTAAGTTTCTATAAAGTTTAACCTGTTAATTGAGTGAAGCTAAGTTTCAACGTTTTCTCTGCGAATACTTATTCTGCAAAGCCCAAATTTTTGGCAAGTGTTCCGGGGCTCTTTATTTACCCATAACATCTGAATCATTTTATGCCACCCACCCTGGCTGAGCCGATATTGGGCATATTGGCCCGCGTATCGCTGACCGCATACGGGATCATGCTGGATTGGACTGGACGTGCCCGAGCTGCCTACACATTAAATCCGAAATGCGGTCTTTTATGAGCCAAACTCATCTAAAGCTTAAATCTTTGGCGACTGGTTTCAAGGATTTAGCAATCCGCTTCCAGAAAACGGAAGTCTTACATCAAAACTATGAAACTGATAAGTGACTCATCAAATAGCAATATGGGAACTCTTTCTAACCATCTCTTGCATGTTGTAGACCCTGCGAGTTCCCTTATGTTGTCCAGTCCACGCAACATACCCAATGGTGATACCTCGACTGTTGCCAATGACTCAACTGCCGATGACGCTGCGTCTGGTCAAGTATGGAACGAGACTTCTTGTTCTGGACTAGTTGATCTCGTCGCACCTCCGAGCTTGCAGCCAGTCAACGTTGATCACGCATAAACGTCGCATGCTGCTGCCACAAATAAAGCGTTGCTGGCCTTGAATCTCCCCAAGGATTCTCACCCTGTGATTTCCCCGGGGGTCACTATCTTATCTCCTTTAATTTCTAGCCCCAGACCACACGATATTTAGATTTGCCCAAAGGAGACCGGCGCCACTCGCTGGGGTTGCCCCAATAAAAGCTTCCGCCTCAATCCCGATTCTTCCAAAAAAGACGATGCTCTTGAATTGAATGATTCAAGTAGTGAATTCTCCTTCTCAAAATTTAATTTTAAGCAGAGACGAGATATATCTTCATTTAAAATTGCACTTTCAGATGCGTTATTTCCTAGGATTCTTGATACTTCCGCATGTCCGGAATATGTAATTGTTCACGAATTTCTTAATTGCTTTTACTGAAACGTGGATAAACTCCTCTTTTTCGATTGCGAATTATTCGCTGCCAACTATATTGTCTACAGGCGTGTCCGTCAAATACGTACAGGCGGCAGCGTTCTTATTGCTGTGAAATCTGATCACATGTCTGAACTAGTTTTCATAACATACACAGATAATACTCTGGAGTTTGTTGCGGTTCGTGATCAAGTTCACGACTATTTTCTCTATGTCTCATGCTCTTGCATCCCACTCCGGTCTGACGCAACTATTATCTTCAGCACCTGTCCTTAATCCAGGGAATTCACTCAACTCTGGGTGTTAATCACCACTTGATAGCTATGGGCGATTTTAACCTTTCTTCCATATCTTGGATGCCATCACCTGACACTAATTTTCTGGTTCCCACTGAACCTCATGACTTAGTTAATGGCCTTATTGACCTTTCTTTGGGCCAATTGCATTGCGTAAGGAACTGTGGTAATAAAACCTCTTTCCTTCACCTGACGCGTCTCACAAGACTCCATGGTTTTCTCATCGACTTTCTTATCTTAAAAACTTGAAGAAATTCAGGTCGACCTTAAAATTCTGAATTCTAAAGAAATTACCCAAATCGGTGTAGAAATCAGTTCCAGGCTAATCCTAAGCAAATTTACGCTTTTGTGCATTCAAAACGAAGATCCGAATTTGTCCCTTCTTGTCTTCTTCTCAATACTGAGTCGACTTCTAGTGAGTCCGACATTGTGAACTTATTCGCAAAATTTTTCCAGTCTACCTACTCAATCAATACTTAATACAACCTCTTCGTATCCTTATTATCTTTCACACTCTTATTCTATTTTCATAAAAAACGCTTTCAAATTAATTCCCAAACTGAAATTATCTCCACTGATTTCAGCAAACATTTTGACTTGGTAAATCACCTGCTACCACTGAAAAAACTTACACTTTTGGATTTCCCTGTTTTATTGACTTACTTCAAACATGCAATCCTGGTGCACAAATAATCTCCTGTTTTTCAAGAATTCCAAATACAAATGAGCGACCTTGAACGCATCTATACGGTAACAAATCATGGAGTTCGGTTTAACCATAAACTTACCTGTTAAGCGACGGTCAAAGGAGTTTAATGATCCTTATACTTTAAAATTCCTTTATATCTTACTTGTTCATCCTATTCTTGAATATTGTTTGTGGGTATGGTCACCTGAATATGTGAAGTATCAATACCTTATTGAATCTGTCCAGAAACAATTCAATTGTTTGGTCTACGAAGCTCAAACTGGGACCCACATCGTCGTCTTCCTTCATACACCGACAGACTACGCCTTTTAAGCCTTCCCACTCTTTAAGATCGTCGAACCTGCCAAGCTGTGATGTTCCTGCACAACTTAATTAACGGACTTATATTCACCAAATTTCTGTCAAACAAATGAAGACTTTCTGTCCATATAACACAATCTCGTAATTTTCGTCGAACGACAAACCTCGATGAGCATGATCCTTTCCTATTTTATGTTTCCTTAATAATAATTAATTTTGTCTTTTGTATGTTGAATTGTCAATCGAAAATAATGTATGTAATATTTTAAGACACCTATATCCTTGCCTCTGCCCCCATGATATGAGCCGGAGCATATTGTAAAAAAATACTCCCTTATGTCGCGCAGAGGTAAGGGTATAATTTTTTAATGACAGATATTTAATATTTCCATTGTAAATAAATAAATAAATAACAAAATATTCTGTCAGCTTTTGCTTTTAATTGTTCCCATCGTCTGACACCTGTTAGGCCTCTTACAAACAACTTTGCTGCTCGTTGCAACATTTGATTCCCGTAAAATATACTTCTGTAAGCTATCTCATCCCTACTTTACAGGGCAGTCCTTATTCCGATATCCACTTGGTGCACTACGGTCAGTACTCTCATGTGGCCCTTATAACCAAGCATGTTCCTGTTGGGGTTAGGTGTTAGTAGGCCCGATAGAAATAATATAGGAAAGAATATGAGGAAATTAACTACCGATGTGCTGCCAGATTGTTTGATATTCTTTAATATTAAAGTTTTTATTTGGGAAATTTCGGACGAAATATGATAAAGGCAAGACTAGGCCGTGTAAGTGTAATAAGTTAACGTGGCACCGGATTTGAAAATTATTATGTGTTTGTTAATCCAACTGGCAAGCGACATCCTTGTATTGCACGCATAGCTTGACGTCGTCAGCATTGTAGTTAGTCAGAACATTGAGCAGGTAGTTCATAAATATTTTAAGCAATAAGAGACCCAAGTGGCTCTTGCCACTTGCGGGGCAGCAGAAGAAACACAGAACATTGCATAAAGTATTTTTAACTATTGCGTCCTGCCATTGAGATGATTTGAGATGCAACTGAGAAAATCAACTGTAAATCCCATTAAATCAAGTTTTCTAGAAAGAATATTAGGATGTGGAGTAATTACATTTTCGACATGTTTTGGGGTGGGCCGAAAACGTACAGATTTATCTATAATTGTTGGCATCGATTTACTACCTTCTTTGTAGAGAGGAATTATAAATGATTTCTTTTAAATAAGGGAAAAGTTTGTGGTTTCTAAGGATAAGGTAATGTAATAAAAATAAATAAACCATTGACAAATAGCTTTTTACGGA
Source organism: Drosophila serrata (assembly GCF_035046125.1). Classification (NCBI taxonomy): domain Eukaryota; kingdom Metazoa; phylum Arthropoda; class Insecta; order Diptera; family Drosophilidae; genus Drosophila; species Drosophila serrata. The sequence continues at coordinate 750,287 of NW_028257127.1, read as the reverse complement.
CAAATTCGACATCATTGCTTTTGGTAGAGCAACACAATTAAAACTACAAATCAGAATAGCGCTTGCTTACGGTTAATGTAGACAAAATAGAAGTTTAAATTTAAACCTCGGTGGTTTATGCAAAAATAAACACTAAACGAGAGCACAATAAAAAAAAAACATGTACGTTCACTTGGAAAGACGATCGTAGTAGGTTATTGGATTAGGAAAGATTTTCAATGAAATTCATTCTAGTTATTTGCACGTAGAGTTCAAGCGCAAAACCGCGTAGAGTTGCTGTCGTGTGCATTTAGACCAGCAAAACCAGAATTTTCTACAACTAACTGGAGCACAACATGCTACGCACAGTAGCGTACCTACAACAAACAACGTTTAAAAAGCCAAAAAAAAAAAAAACTGTTGCAAAATCGCAATAAAATAATACTAATAATACTAAAATAATAATAATACACAAAAACTTTACTACCTTTCGTCATGATACATACATTCATAAACTGTAAGCGAAACTAAAAAAACGTTTGATTTGGGCTTGTACAGGTAAATTGGTTTCTGTCAGGTGTCCATTATTTTCACCTTTTTCTGGCTATCAGTTTTGAAAATCTGCGTTAAGCTTCGACTCTGGAAAAGTAAGGATTCACAAGAACCAACTCAGGATAAAAAAGAACCATATGCAAGCGGTCCAGTGCTAAGCGTAACGCACAGCCGCTTTGAAGCGTTAATATTTTGAATCTGTTTATGTTTTTATGTATTTATTCTATCTCTGGGGCATGCAGTCTCGAAATTATTATTTAACAATTTAAAAAAAAATATAAGTAAAAAAAATTAAATAAAAAATGTTTTTAAAAAAGCGTTTTTTTATTTTTGACAAAAACTAATGTATTTACTTTGCTACCATTTAAAAAGAGGAATTGTCTATTTCATATATACATTTCACAATTACCTGTCAAATGTCGCTTAAAATATGTAATTTTTAACATAATCATCATCTGTCATCTTTCCAAGTGAACGTTTGTTTTGTTTTTTTCTTGAGCTGTCGAATTGTGTTAAGTTTTGCAAATAACCACCGGGGTTAACTTAAATCTTCTATTTTTTGTCAACAACTTTCCGTTCACTTCGCGTGTGTATGCAGCTATTCTGATTTATGTATATAATTGGTTTTATTTCCTATTTAGTTTTACTGCTAGTGCGCTAGCTTTTGCATATTTTGCATTCCTTTTTTGCCGTCTTCGTTTTGCTTTTGTCTGCGCCGTCGCAACAGCTAAACGTTTTAGTTATTTATCTCCAACGCTCACCTGCTCTCTCGCTTTCCCTGTGCCGCTGCATTTCTCATCTTATCTGATCTCCAACGCTCTTCCGCTCTCTCGCTCTCGCTGTGACTCTTCACTTCTTATCTTCATCGCTCTGTTGTTTTTTTCCTCTCTTTTTTTCAAGTACAATAGTAATGTGCGGAATTATTGTTTGTTTCACCAAAACCTGCACAAAGGCTATTTCTGCAGAGGACCTTACAACCGGCTGCTGGCTGCGCGACAACGTCATGCACGCCAACTGTATTTTTGCTGCAGCTCGGACGGTGGAAGATGTAAAAAAAAAACATCCGCCTGCGTTACTGCTGCGACGCCTGTCGCGATGTGGAAAGGGAGATAACGTCTTTCATGCGGCAAACTAAAAACGGTTTTAAGGGCATTTTATCGAGTTTTCGTAAATCTCATGAAATTTTGTTGGTGCTGGACACCCAATTTAACGGCCTTACGCTATTAAATGAGCCTCCAAGGCACAAAAAACTGCAATTGGTGGTATGTAGACGGACCCCAACTACCCGCAACAGGCTCTCAGTAGCAGCCCCGCTCGGCATAGCCCTCTATCCATCATTAATTCCAAGAGTACTGAGATCGAGCGTAAGGAAAGATTCGGTGCCCGAATGTGCCGCGGGTGATTTCTGTTTTGTCCACTAAGACGAGAAATATTTTTGTTTCGCGGCTCTTCCCTGATCACACACCGGAAAATGTTCTCGCCTTTATACTAGGCAAAACCAAAGCAGCCATGAACAATAGAAGCTAATATAGTTCATAAAATTAAATTAGTACAGAGAAATACAATATTTTTGGGATTAGCGAAAATTTGTTTGTTGCAAAGAGGGGAGGAAAAATACAAGTAAGAGAGAAAATTAAGGACATAGTTCTACAGCTCGTCTTGCCGATCTCGATGTGCCTATCAACTAATGACAGCATTTTGCAAAACTAACTGGAAACTGACAGCCGATTCTGCCAAGTTCAACGGAAATGCGTGACAGCCAGGCACCCATAACACATTGTGCCAATTTTAAATACAAATTAAGACCGACGCGACTGCAGGATTTTTAGCTTCCCGGATTCGGCGGAGCACACATCGATTGAACTGACTTCTCCGATGCTTAATTTATAGAAATCAATAAATTTAATTGTGTTTATACTAAAAAACGTTTAACCATTTCCATTTTCATTTCCTTGGAACTGTGCAGCTAAAGATCCTTGGAGTGAAAATAGCTCTCGCGAACGATTAGACCAATAAGCAAAGCTCTGGTGCGAGAGCGGGCCCGAAAAGTAGAGCGCGAACTAGCCGACCCTCAGCTCGCTTAGCAGCTAGCGAAGATCGAGGACTTGGGAGCGGACGATCGCGAATACCGAAGCGAGGAAGCGGGAGCACGTAGATTAGCTCGATGAGTAGTACGCGAAGGGCCAAGTAGCCCAGTTTTTGGAAGTTCGGTGGACATAGGCGGGCAGCGGTCGCCGTGAGGGCCTCCTGTCGTGAAAAGGAACCAACATATATTAATTACACAGGCACACAAAAAAAAAAGTGTCATGTACCAGAGGGTAGACCATTCTTTTCCTAGGTTTTCGGGGTCGCTGAATCCGAATCTGAAGTCAGAACAGTAAGTTTCTTCCAGTTTTCGAGATATTGGCTTTTTAAACATTTTTAGAGGTTATGTCAGTTAAATAGATATAACTCGAAAATAAAATTTCTAATTCACATAAATTTAATATCAAATTAAAGCCAATAGAATAACCTAAATATGTTTCTCTTCTTTTCGATTCGGTTAGTAGTTTTGGAGATATAAGCCGCCAAACTCAAAAATTTTAATTTTTGCTCGAAAAAGTCATTTTTGAGTATCGAAAAAGGGCCGATAACAAATCGATACATTTTTTTTTATATTTTTTTCTGAAGTACTAAAGTTTAGGGAAGAAATTAAGATATCATTGATCAAAATCTATGGAGTTATAGCAAAGTTATTTAATTTTAAGTGATTCAATTTGTGTATTTTTTACATGCAAATGTATGGCAGGAAACAATGTTTTTGAGTATACACGTGCAGACTATTGTGGAGTGCTGAAACCAAAAATAAAAATTCTGAGTTTGGCGGTTTAGGCCGTCAGCCGTTAGGGTGCACAGGGGTATAAACGGATGACTGCGTCATCTGCCGTAACTGTGTACACCATCGGTAGTGCGACTATACTCTCCAAGCGAGGGCGGCTGGAAGCAGGTCCAAAGTCGAGGCTCGACCGGGGATGCTGACCAATTGTAGTCGGGCGGACCTAGGCAGTCTTTAATTAGCCTCCCCTCAAGTCAGGTGTGTGATGCGACCCGTGCACACTGACTTTCAGGTTCGCAGCTGAGGGGTAAAGCCAGCTGTGTCTGCACGAAGCCTTCCCAGGGCCAGGCAACCCTGGGTCGTAATTGGCCTTGCCGCAGTTTTGGGGCGAAGCTGCGGTCGACCTTCTTCAAAGCCCCAACCCCCCTCTGGCCCGCTGCGCTTGCCAGGTCGAGCAAAGCGGGCGTTTATGCAATGAAATGACTACAAAAAACCGAGCTTCGGAACTCCCGGGAGAGGATAAACCCCAAACAATGTCAACGAAGGACGAGAAGGAGTTGCAGAGGCCGAGAATGGTCGTTGCATCTCACATTGCATCGGAGACCGACGGAGAAGAGTCGCAATCCGAGGGGAGAGCGAGTAGCACTCCAAAATCGAAACACGCAGGTGGGGCTCAGCTGAGCACCACCTCAGAAATAGCGAAAATGTCTCACCATCAGAGACGAGCGGGGGTCAACAGAGCCCGTTTCGTTCTCGGCAAGATAGCCAAGAATGAGGCTGAGGGCAAAACTGACCATCGGGATGCCGAGGACAAGGCCAAATTCCTTGCGGAGATCGCGGAATATGAGTAGTACAAAGCGGCAAACCCGACGGCGTTCCAGCCCTCGAAGGCAAAGCGAATTCGCTCACAGGAAGTGAGCGAAAGCGCACCTAAGAGAGCGAAGCACCCACAGGGTAAGCCGCGTGCGACAAACTTTGTCAGCCAGGCAAAGAAGTTTAGCGAGGTGGCCAGAGACAGTCTGGCTATGGCACTGGTGGACGAGCTCCATGACGACGGTCGCCTGCTGTCGGAGAAGTGGGAGGAGATCGAGGCCAAGTTGGCCGACATGGTGACCGACAGGTTGGTCAGCATGCCGACCGGCCCCATCCCCTCCTTCGACTCCTCAGACGTGGTCAGAGGGCACCGGGTCATCAGGTGCGACGACGGGTTCTCCCGAAGCTTCCTGGCGGAGTGTGTGGCTAAGATTAGCGACACATGGGCTGGCCTTAAGATTAGGCTAGTCCACGCCAGGGAGATCCCAAGGAGACCCAGAGCTCGCATCTGGTTACCTAAGGGCCAAACTGACCATGCAAGGGTGATCGCCTGTCTGAAGGCCCAGAACCCAGATATTCATACAGAGGACTGGACCATCCTCAGGGCAGAGCAGGTGATGAAGGCGAGCCAGCCTTTCCTCCTGCTGATTAACCAGCAATGTCTGCCCCAGCTGGAGGCAAACCACAAGGTCCGGTACGGCATAAGGAAGGCCAAGATTAAGGTCTTCTTGGCCGAGCCGGACGAGATTCTGGAGGAGGTCGATGACACCAACAAATTGTTGGACGACATGGTCATCGACGACAAATCTCCGGACGCCACCCCCACTAACATCGATGTCGAGAATCGTGCAGATTAACCTGAAGCGCAGCTCGCACGCTTCAGCTAATCTCACGATCCTTCTAAGGGAGAGGGATATCGACATCGGTCTGATACAGGAGCCTTGGACCAGGGACGGGCAAGTCGCTGGACTGAGAATCCAAGGATACACACTACTGTGCACAAACTCGGATGGTAGGTCGAGGGCTTGCATTGTAATCAAGAATCATTTTAACGTTTTTCTCTGTCCCAATCTCAGCACACCTGACCTAGCAGTGGCCAGATTCGTGGCAGCGGATGGGAGCGGAGTCACCCTATCATCAGCGTACATGGCCCATGACGAGCCGGCCCCGCCTGAGCCGGTAGTCAAGCTGCTGCATTGGGCGGAAGCGACGAAGACGACCCTGGTGCTCGGGTGTGATGCGAACGCGAGGCACACGCTCTGGGGTAGTTCGGAGACTAACGAAAGAGGTGAGTCACTCTTTGACAATATTATATGTAGAAATGTAACGATATGCAATAAGGGTAATACCCCGACCTTTATCTTTCCGAGCACGGAAAATTTTCAAGGTTGGGAAGAGGTGTTAGACCTCACATTACATGTAGAACATAATAATTACAGGGTCGAGAACTGGAGGGTATCGACAGAACACTCCTTCTCAGACCATAGGTACATTTTCTTTGAAATAACGACACCAGTTAAGAAACAGGTGCCAAAAAGAAACCCCCGTAAGACGGATTGGAACAATTTCAGCGAAATTGTCCGATCTAAAGTAAACGGCAGGAGGATCAAGACAATATCCACTGCAAAGGCACTCGACAAGGAGGTTGAGGACCTAACGAATATTCTGAACAACGCCTTCAAAGAGACTTGTAAGCTAACATTCTCGAAGAAGCAATACCCACCGTGGTGGACAAAGGAATTATGCGAGCTCGGGAAGAGCGCGAGAAAGTCCTTTAACCACAGCTATGCAACCCGGGATTGGGGAACATATAAAGAGGCACAAAGAATTTACAAGAAGGCAGTATACAAGGCCAAGAAAGAGTCGTGGCAAAACTACTGCGAGTCACTGGAAGGCATAAAGGACACGGCGAGAGTAAGCAAAATCCTCGCCAAAGGGCACATAAGCCCTACCCTGATCAACAGAGCAGATGGCTCTGCTACGACGACAATTGAGGAGTCACTAGAGCTACTAGCTGACACCCACTTCCCAGGAAGCCTAAGAGTGAGCTCGGAACCCGAGGAGGGAACGAGCTCTCAAATGGATACACCTACGAAAGACATCATTACCACTGAGCGAATTCAGTGGGCAATAGATTCTTTCGATTAGTATAAAAGCCCGGGCCCAGACGGCTTAATACCGGCAATGCTACAATCAGCTAAGGACAGTGTTTGCAAATGGCTAAAAGCCATTTACGAAGCTTGTTTAAGACTGACGCACGTCCCACTGCTGTGGAGAGAGGCTAAAGTCATTTTTATACCGAAACCGGGCAGAAGGGGGCACATCCTAGCAAAGGATTATAGACCGATAAGTCTCACCTCCTTCACCCTGAAGACACTAGAGAGACTCCTGGACGTCCACATCCGAGAGTCTCTAGAAGGACATCAACTCTCGGATGCACAACATGCGTATCGCAGAGGGAAATCTACGGAAACAGCGCTACACGTAGTTGTACATCATGTCGAGAAGACATTACAACACAAACAATACACGATGGCAGCCTTCCTAGACATCGAAGGCGCGTTCAATAACGTGAACCCCGACTCTATCCTGGGCTCCCTCAACTTGCTAGGTATTGAGAGAGGCATCAGAGAGTGGATCGGAGTCATGCTAAGGAGCAGGACGATCACGGCCGAACTGAGTGGCACTCACCTCACGCGGACTGTGAAGAGAGGCACACCTCAGGGCGGGGTACTATCGCCCCTACTCTGGCTCACAAATATGAACGCCATATTGACAGATCTCAATACGGGTGGAGTCAAAGCTGTTGCATACGCGGACGACGTAGTACTGCTAGTATCCATATACCATACCCTGACGTTATTAGCGAAATAATGACGGGTGCGCTAGGTCGTTTAAACAAATGGGCAGAAACCTGCGGACTAGGTATCAACCCCACTAAAACGGAACTTATGCTCTTCACGCGAAGAACTAAGATACCACCCTTCAACATGCCCAGTATTAACGGCATGGAGCTAAAACTATCGCAGCGAGCGAAGTATCTAGGAGTTATCCTGGATAAAAAGCTCTCATGGAAAGATAACATTGCAGAAAGAGTAAGGAAAGCAAGCATTGCATTCTACTCCTGCAGGAAAATGTTTGGGAACAAATGGGGACTGCACCCAAAGATAATTCTATGGCTCTACACTGCAGTGGTACGGCCAATTCTAACATACGGAGCCCTAGTATGGTGGCTGGCACTAACAAGGGCTTACAACAGAACGAAGCTGACACGGAGCAGTGTGCGGGGGCAGTGGGTGCAAAGCGCTCATGCCCCGCGGCTGCTCTCAACGCTATCCTAGATATAATGCCGATAGAGCTGTTCGTGATGGACACTGCGGCACAGAGCGCAGTAAGACTGAAGGCGAGCAATTGCTGGAGGGACTACGGCGCCGGGTACGGCAAGATCCTTGCAAACAGCGGCATTAACACAGACGTTAAGACCGACTACACGATCGCGGAAATGAAATTCGGGAACGCATTCTCGACATCATACCCATCAAGGGATGACTGGAGTAGGGGCAGAGTAGTAGTGGAGAACGAGGTGTCCCTCTACACCGATGGCTCAAAAATGAGCTGCGGCGTAGGGGCTGGGATCTTCGCTGAAAATTGGAGAATTGAAAAGGCTTTCAATCTCTCTAACTCAGCGACGGTCTTTCAGGCTGAGTTACTAGCCATAAGGGAAGCAGTCGAACTTTCCTTAAGGCAGGACCTCAGGGGCAAAAGAGTTCGAATCTACTCATATAGCCAAGCGGCTATAAAATCTCTAGCTATAGAGCTGTTCGTAAAGGACACTGCAGCACAGAGCGCAGTAAGACTGAAGGCGAGCAATTGCTGGAGGCACTACGGTGCCGGGCACGGCAAGATCCTTGGAAACAGCGGCATTAACACAGACGTTAAGACCGACTACATGATCGCGGAAATGAATGGTACATGACACTTTTTTTTTATGAGAGGTACTTGAAACTACTAACTTTAAGATATTATAATAAATTATTAAAATTGCATGTACATTTTCGATCAATTATTAGGTTACCAGGTGTAAAGAATGAATCTACTACTGAATTTATATAATATCCTACTTTTTTTGGACCTAAGCTGCAAGCAAACAAGGCATGATTTTGATATCTTATTTTTAAATTATTACCGAATACGCGTTGCGTCTACCGCTATAGATTAAGACAAAAATCGTGTTAGTGCCAATTCGGCATATTTTATTAAGTTTGTACTCTGTCGATTCGCCAACTTCAACTTGGAAATGGCAAAATTCATTTTAACATCGGAGAACTTGGAGTATATATTTGCACAGTCCAAAATCGAACAGAACATCAAATTGTTTTCAGCTGCTACTGGATAATCTAAAAGTCTTTAGAAAAGGCAGCTCATCGACTAGCTACTTTTTTTTTTGTCTACTGCAGCAAAATTAACCCTTTTTTTGGATCTTCCCGGGATGTTTTTCAAAGTAGGTGTCAATCATAACTTTTCTCAGAAAAATCGTGTTTTCACTTCAAAGTCTATAAAAAAAAATTTAAAAAAAAACTCGATAGCGTTACCTGGGGTTTTCTTAATTCTAACGAACGAATTTGGACTTTTTTATTTTTTGATAGAATTTATTTTGAATAAATAAAAACTCGATAGCGTTACCTGGGGTATTCTAAAATCTAATGAATGGATTTTGACTTCTTGATTTCCGAAGATCCAGAACAGAGTTATGATTGGCACCGAAATTAAATTTTTTTCGAGAGAGGACCGGACAGGTACTACCTTTGCCATATTTTTGAAATTTTTTTCAAAAAATGTTATAAGAAATTCTTCGAATGTTATATTTAATTTTAACTGTGTCGTCGGGAAAAAAATTAACAAAAACATGAAATTTTTCGCATTATTTAATCTTTTTTTAGAGCATAACTGCATACATACCTTTATTTTGTGACGCAAACATAGCCGTGTATGCCGCTTTTATTATTGTTGAATTGAAATTTGTAGAATCTACTTCACTAAAAGTCTAGAGTTGCGCCCTTGATGAACCTCACCTACTACCGATTCGATGCGTTTACTGTGAACACCATAACTCTAAGAACTCCAAATTTATGATTTATATTTATATTCCAAGATAGGACAAATAAAAGATGTACTATATAGAGGGATTTTGTATTTTTATTTTAATTTTTTTTTTTTTTGGTACACCGTGCTTTATGCACCATACAAAAAAATATTATCGATAAAGTTAAGTTTGGGATCCAAGCAGACGGCCGAATCATTAATTTCTTTAATTCTTTTTCAACGAGCAGCTTTTTGAAGTTTGGAAATATTTACTACTAGCGGCCCGTCCCGGCTTCGCACGGGCATTAAACATTACATTTAGATTTGTCAATTTTAACACATTCATAATAATAATAATAATATGACACATATTCATCTTTTATTTTTTTGTTTTTTTTTTTTCAATTATTGAGGTCATAACCCTAAAAGAAAATACATTTATTTTGTTAGAGCTTCTCTGTAAACAATATTTGATGTTGTTTTATTTTGTGGCAGCAAAATAAATTGATTTTCAGGGGCTCCTACCTGCGATAGACCAACATACAGTTGACCATGAGTAAAACATTTCTTTCGCAGATCGATCCCTACTAATTCGAAGGTTTGGCCTTGGCACTTGTTAATTGTTAATGCGAAAGATGTTTTTACCGGAAATTGAAGCCGTTTAAATGGGATTGGCATATCAGTTGGGATCATCGGTATCCTCGGTATATGAGCTAGTTGACCACTTTCTGGGCCAGTGATAATAGTTGCTACTATTAAATTGTCCTTTAACTCCTTAATAAGCAGCCTCGTCCCATTACACATGCTCGGAGGGTTTAAATTTCTTAAAAGCATGATTGGGATTCCGATTTTTAACGTCAATTCATGGGGTGGCAGTCCAGAAGGGTTCAACGAATTTAAAAATTCCTGCGGATAATGGACTGCATCTTCAATATTCGTTACAGTGTCGATCGATTTGTATGTTTTTGTTTGGCCGGTGACTTTTTTAACAATCAGATTTATTTCATTGACAATATCATTCTTAGGTGATACTATAGCCCGAGAACACAGCCAATGGAAGTCTCTTTCGTGCAAATTCTCGATATCAGGGTATACAGAATCTATAAAATTTTCCAAATTATGGAGTATTTGGCCTAGAGACTCATCCAGAAGAATGTCACAATGACCGCTTAAATTTGGAGTTGGAAAAATTCCTTCTCCAAGTTTTAGCAGTTGCTGTGGGAAATCGCTATCAGTGCATGCCACACCCTATCAAAACGGCTGCTGTATGTCTAGATAGGCAGCCACCACCTATTGCTTACAGTGAAGCCCCTCGAGTATACACAAAAGAACAAGGTGCACCTAGAGATGGATGGAAAGCACGTAGGGCTTCCAATAGCAATAATTTGTGCTTAAGAATTCGTTTAGCATCAATAGAGCGCTCCCTCTAGGGTCGGCTCTGTAAATACCCCAAAGACTATGTTTTGGGTTGAAGTCACAAACTAAGATGAACTTATGGCCCAGTTCTGACTGGAGGTAATTAAACTCAACACTAGTCCAACTTAATGAAAGAGGAAGATATGCTGCACCAAACAGTAACTCTCCTCTGGTAGTTGAGACCATAACGGTAGCAAGTTGAATTTTCCAACTCCTGACAACCTGAAGGTGGTATTAGAAAATTCCTTTCTTGATCAGAATGGCTGAACCATCATCGGCAAGTATTGCTGTCATTCAAAACCTGCAAGAGTAAAGTTAATACCAGGGTGTACATATGTCTCCGCAATTAGCATGACGTCAATTTTGTGCTGTAGGATAAATATAAGCGGCTCATTCACATTTAATGCCAGACTGCGGGCATTCCAGAATCCAATGCGGAAGTCATTGGTCATAATTGGCTCTATAACTGGGAACTGTCAAAGAGGATCCTCTTTGAAAATGGTTGACATTCTGGGCTAGAATTGCGGCTGTGAAGGATAGCTGTGCGACCACCTTTTGAAGCTCTTGCATCATTTGGAAAATACTCAACAAGTCAGAAGTGGAAGCAGAATAAGCAACATTGGCCGAGGAATGATCACACACTTTAGATCTGGATCTTCTCTTCCTTTTGCCAGAAAGATTAGGAAACTCCATAATGTAGTTAGTTGAACTCCGGTTAAAGTGTGACGACACATTAGACACTAATAAGGTCATTGACAGTCTTCGCCAAGCACAAAATAGAGCCAGTAGGATATTCGAGTGAACAACGTCCACACACAGGCCTCTTTAAACAATAATTTTGTATGTGGTCGAAGTCACAACGCCTAAAACCCTGCCTTAGAGTCTTATTCTTCCGGGGTAGTTCAATTGTCAAAAATCTTCAAGACGATCCTGTTAGGAGCAGGGGACAGGTTTAGAAACAACACATTCCGGTAGGCCTGGGCAATAATTCTTTCATTAGAGTTAACCCGAAGAGGAAGCCTTGACTTCGGATTGTACGTATTGACCTTGCTTTTTCTTTTGGACCTTGGCTTCTTGACTTTCAATGGGGAATCAGGTTTTGTATTGACTGCATCACTCACTTCATCGATTTTCATCAGTGAAGCAAACTGACTGTGGGCAAATAAAGCGTTGAACTGCTGGGAACGTGACTCAGTGATTCTTTGTGAAACTGTTTCTTTTTTGGTATTTGGTCTCCTCTTAGGCTGCGCCCACTGCCAAAAAATAAAGCTTTTTCCGCGTGAATGGACCAAAATTCCCGAGAAAAAATGTGAAGTTCCGGTTTTTTTCCCCGAGCCGAATGAAAACGAAACATCCCAACTGGTTGACAGTAAAGTAGAGAGTGAGCAGCAGTTTAGCGTAAAAAACTCACGGTTCGAGAAAATCAAGGAATAATGTCATTACCTTGCATTTAGAGGCGTTTAAGTTTAATAAGTTTACGCGGTACAATGTTGGAATTTTATTTCTAATTCCAATTAGCAGGCAATGTCCTCATATTGCACGCTAACCGTGACATCGTTTAGTGGCACTACGTTGGAAAAAAAAAAAATTAAAATAAAAACGGCATTGGATTGAACTTATACAGTTAAATTGATACCTGCCAGGTGTCTATTATTTTTAACTTTTCATACCCTTGCAGGGTGTTATAATTTCCGTTAGAATTTTGAAACGCAGTGAAGGAGTCCACATATATATATATTTTTGATCAGCATCAACAGCCAAAGTCGATCTAACCATGTCCGTCTGTCTGTTCTACGCGAACTAGTCTCTCAATTTTGAAGATTTCTATGTGAAACTTTGCAGTTAGTCTTAGTCTTAGTCTCACTCGTATACGTCGGAACAGGCCGGATTGGGCGACTATGTCACATAGCTGCCATAGGAACAATCGGAAAATTTTTATGAAAAAATTATAACTTTTTTAAATTTTCAACAGATTTTTATCAAATTTAAGTTATAGCCATTTATTTATAAAAATTTATTTTTTTAAAATTTGACTTCTATATTATATAGCTGCCATACAAACGATTGAGAATGTAAAACTGTTAATATAATATGTATAGATTAAAGAAATGGAAGCAGGCATTTCTTCATTGTGTTTTTACATAAGTATATTTAATTTATATATTATTAATTCCTAGTCATCGAATTTAGAAGGGTATATAAACTTCGGCGTGCCGAAGTTAGTTTCCTCTCTTGTTCTGGTTAAAATAGTCTATAACTTCTGAAACTGCTAAAACCCGCTATTTATACCATGCCTATCCTTTGCGCCTATTTTCCTGAACCAGAACTAGTTTTAATTGTCTGCATTGAGCTGCAACTCATGTTAAAAAAAAAAAAACATGAAAGGAAGCTAACTTCGGCACGCCGAAGTTTATATACCCTTTGTGGAAGGTTAAACCGAACTTTTTATTTCGTTCTTCTTTATTTCACTCGTCACAACCGAATGATCCACTTCTCCCGTTTCACATGATCTTTACATCTCTTAACATAAGTTTATATAACATAGGCTTAACATACATGGGATTAACATACATGGCTCTCTCTGCTAGCCTACTACAATTCGGCCATCCTGACCATCTGGATTCCCTAATCCAGGTTTCTTTTGAAATAAACATTTTTTGTAACCATTTCTTTATTTTCTTATAGAAAATTTATCGAATAATGGTTTCTTTATGACTTCGTTCGTTTTCCTATCCAAGGTTTTATGTTTTGAGCACCACTCTAAATACCCCTGTATGGATTCCGAGAAACTTGAAAACCTTCAACATCCTTTTACAAGAACCTGTCACTACGAAGAACTTTAGCTATTACACACGGGCCCTTATTCTTTGGGATTAACTTCCTAGCAACTCCCGTAGTACTGTTAAAATTATTCACCATTATGTAATCTCCTATAGTATAATCCTTTGGTTTTTACCTTGTTTTATCATAATATGTTTTGTTATACGCCTGTGCTAGATTTTGATTATTCATAGCTAATTTTCTGATTTTCTCTAAGTTTTCTACCTGTGTTGTATCATTAATTTCTTCCAATCTCTCCCAGAGCTCATCAATAATTTGACCTTTTTGCTCTACACCGAAAAAAAGCATCTTGCTAGGAACTTTTTTTCTACTTGCTCGAATACATTTTCCCAGTGAGCGATGTGTAACAATTCAAAAGGCTTATCCCCTTTTGGAATGCTATGTAAGAAACCTTCTGATTTTCCAGAGTTTGGAGAAAATGCTACACATTTTAGGTAGTTCTCTATGTGACTCTTGCATTTTTCTTTCACGTTCTTAAACCAATAACCCCTCGTAATCGCTTCTATCATTTTATCCCTGCCAATGTGCCCAATCTCATTATGATATTTGTGCAAAACGTGACTTTCCATTTCTTCAGGGACAAAGAATAATAAACAGTCGCCATTAGTTTTCCTGTAAACAACGCCATTTCTTATTTCGAATAGTTTGTGCTGATTTCTTTCTAGTTCTTCTTTAATTTGTTGTATTTTTAAATCTTTCGATTTACAGATTAAAATATTGTCTTCAAAACTAGTGGTTTCTACGACTAAAATGTTACATCTGCTCAAAGCATCTACGTGTTGCATCTTTGTCCCGGATCTATGGATGATTGATAATCATAATTTTGAAGTTCAAGTGCCCATCGTGCTATTCTAGGATTTAGTTCGACTCTGTTCAAAGTAAGCGTTAGAGAATTGCAATCGGTTATTATTTTGAAATGTCTGCCTTGTAAATAGATTCGGAATATACGCAAGGCGTAGATAATGGCCAGAGTTTCCAGCTCAAAGCTGTGATACTTTGCTTCAGTCTCTGTACTTCGCTTAGAAAAATAAAACACGGGATGGAGTTTTCCATCTCCCTTTCTTTGCATCAATACCGCACAAAAGCCCATAGAACTTGCATCGCAATGCAATTAAACCTCGTCTTTGTGATTATAAATGACTAAAACCGGTGCCTCTATAAGTTTTTCCTTAAGATTTAAAAAACAATTTAGCTCTCTTTCTTTAAAAGAAAATTCCTTGTCTTTTTTAAAATATCGTAAAGTGGCTTAGCTAACGTAGAGAAATCTTTTATAAATCATCTAAAGTAGGAACATAATCCTAAGAAACTTTGGACGTTGTGTACTTTTTCAGGAATTGGAAAATTTTTAATAGCATCAATACCCCTGTCATCAGCTCTGATTCCTTTTTTATCAATGAAAAATCCCAGGTACTTTATACTGGATTGCATAAACTCACATTTGTCCATAAGAAGTTCTAACTTGTTATTAACCAGTCTTATGAACACTTCTCTTAATACGATTAAATGATCTTCCATGTTTGCGCTGGCTATCAATATGTCATCCATGTATACGATGACCTTATTTTCGCGTATTAAATCCAAAAATATCTTATTTACCAAGCGCTGGAATACTGCTGATGCGTTCTTGGTGCCCATGGCCCATGGTGCCCATCCTTAAAAATTCGAATTGTCAAAGGAGGGTGACAAATGATGTATATTTCACAGAATCTGCGCCAACAAACACGTGAAAATATCCATTTTTATACCCTTGCAGGGTATTATAATTTCAGTCAGAAGTTTGCAACGCAGTGAAGGAGGCACCTCCGACTATATAAAGTATATATATTCTTAATCAGGATCAACAGCCGAGTCGATCTAGCCATGTCCGTCTGTCCGTTTCTACGCAAACTAGTCTCTCAGTTTTGAAGCTATCTAAATGAAACTTTGCAGTTAGTCTTCTATATACTCTCACTCGTATATATGTCGGAACGGGCCGGATCGGACGACTATATCATATAGCTGTCATAGGAATGATCGGAAAAGTTTTACAAAAAAAATTATAAAATTTTTAGTTTTCAACAGAATTTGATCAAATTTGACATATAGCCATTTCATATTATTCTACAATTTTGTGTTAAATTTTATGAAAATCGGACGACTATATCATATAGCTCCCATAGGAACGATCGAGAAATTAATTCAATTAATAAGTATAACATTTTCAGTTTTCAACAGATTTTCATCAAATTTGAGATATAGCCGTTTCATATTATTCTACAATTTTGTGTAAAATTTTATGAAAATCGGACTAATATCATATAGCTCCCATAGGAACGATCGAGAAATTTGAGAGGAATGAGAATGGCGGTGGCTGTTGTCGGAAGACTGACAATCGCGGTGGCGATAACATTTTTAGTTTTCAAGAGAATTTAATCAAATTTAAAATATAGCCTTTTTTTATTATTCTAAAATTTTGTGTAAAATTTTATGAAAATCGGATTACTATATCATATAGCTCCCATAGGAACGATCGAGAAATTAATACAATTAAATTTATAACTTTTTTAGTTTTCAGCTGATTTTCATCAAATTTGAGGTATAGCCATTTTATATAAGTCTTAAATTTTGTGGCAAATTTAATAAAAATCGGACGACTATATCATAGAGGTGCTATACAAACGATCGTTTGATGTAGAGGAAAAATGCAAATCTGTGAATGTAAAACTGCAAATATAATATGTATAGGTGAATGAAATGAAAGCAGGTATTACTTCATTGTTTTTTAACACAAATATATATAATTTATATTGTATGGATTCCTATTCATAGAAGTTCTATCTGCAAGGGTATATAAACTTCGGCGTGCCGAAGTTACCTTCCTTTCTTGTTAAAATCTAGTTTTGAAAAATACACTATTCACTAATTTGTCTAAAAGGTCGCCTATTAAAGGCAACGGATAATTGTCCTTTATTAAGACTTTATTCAATTTTCGATAGTCGATGCATAAACGCAAATCTCCTGTTTTTTTCTTCACCAGCACAATAGGAGAAGCATATTCCTAATCACTGTTTCTTATTATGCCCATGTCTAAATATTCGTCTAGCAGCTTCTGAAGCTGCTTCTTCTCACTAAAATAAAGCCGTCTATGTAAGCAACTGAAGGGTTTAGAATTGTCTAAACTAATTTTCATTTCGCATTTGATAAAAGGGGCATCTGGTCTTTTTGCCTTGACATAAAATTCTTCGAACATTTCGACAAATCTACATTTTGTTTCATAGTTTACATCACACCCACAGCTGTAGTCTAAGAACTGATCATCGACTACATTTATGTTCAACATTTCGTTTTCAAAGTTGTCTGTTAAAAGTTCTGTTCTTTCAATCTGCGGCATCTCATCAAAGCCTTGAATGTTTCTTACATGTGGTTCACTTCCTACGTTCTTTCCGTCATCAGCTACTTTTTCCGAAAATTTTCCCAAGGCATTTGAGTTTATAAACGCTTTTTTCTTGACAGTTTCATTTTCTAACATTTTTTCCTTGACAGTTCCTTTTAAAACGTGACAGAAAGTTTTTCCAAAAATTTCAAGCCGGCTCTTATTTAAACCATGATAAATTTCGTTCACGTGTCCCAATGATACTTCAGATGGAATTTTGGACTGCTTAATGAAAAATATCGCGCTTCCTGAGTCTATGAGACATTCTGCAATAATGGGTTCAGTAAAATCAATAAAAAAAAATACTTAATCTTCTTACATAGTTGTTAACGTTGCTGCCGTTGTTACTTTTCCGTTGGCGGCATTCTCCTACGAAAAGGCCCATCTCTCCGCAAGCATAGCAGGATCCTGGTGGCCTTGTTGGTTTGCGGCAGTCTTTCGTAAAATGGCCCTTGGAGTTGCAGTTCCTACAGCGCAAGTTGTTGGCCCCCGACGTCTCCGGTATCGACTTCTTCGTAGCATAGTTTCTGGCTTGCGGAAGGCGTACGTTGGCAAATGCCAGCAGCATCTATTCAGGATCAGCGAATCTCTCGATGCAGGCTTGATCACGCAAGCTCGTCGATGGGATTCCGTTGATCAGATGCTCGAGAAGCTCCTCCGTGTCCATATTGATGGTTTGGGACATTATTAATTTCTCTTCGAAATACATGGTGAAACGCTCATCCCTGTTCCAATTGCACTGCTCACATTTCCGACGTCACATTGATTTAGACGCTGTTTCACCAAATGCAACGATCAGTTGCAAGAACAGCCGTTCAAAAGAAACCAGCAGAAACCGTATAGGGTTGGCATGTAGCCAGCGTTGTGCGTTGAATCTCTGTTCGTTGACGAGCAACATCCGCAGACTTTCGCTGTCAAGATTGTAAATCTGACCGAGGTTCCTGAGGTGATCCACCCAGTTTCGAGCGCAAATGTTGCCTTCGAAATCGATGGCCGCTTCCTTGGCAAGAGAGTGATCCAGCCCTGGTATGGGGTCTGTCTTCCTGGGTGCCGTCTGTACTGTTGCTGGCTTGCGGGGCCTTGTTGTTGCGTCTGTATGGCGACGCGCGTCTCTCTTTGTTGTTGCGTTTGAATTCGTTGAATGGTGTCGAGTTTTTCAATTTGTCGTTGTTGAGCTGCGCCACGAGCTTCTGCTTGTTGCAACGCATTTTCCTATGAAATGAGTGTTGCCTGTAGTTGTGTGATGACTCCGAGAAGTTCACGGTGGTCTGGAACACTTTCGGAATCACTTTCCTGCGACGATTGTGTTGCATTTCCCGTCTCGGTGTTGACTGTTGGGGTCCGGTGCTGGAGGTACCGGTCTGACCCTCTTCAATTATCTGGCAGACTTCCTCTTCTGGCATTTGACCTCGTTGCTCAGGCGGTATTTGCCCTAGACGCGCCATCAATTTGGTTTTAACACCTTGGGTTGGCAGCCCCAACGCTGATAGCCACCTTTTCAGCTGGATGACCGAAAAACCGTTAAAATTAACTTCGTTCATTTTCATTTCATTCACCTATACATATTATATTAACAGTTTTACATTCACAGATTTGCTTTTTTCTCTACATTTAACGAACGTTTGTATGGCACCTATATGATATAATCGTCCGAATTTTGTTAAATTTGACACAAAATTTAAGACTTATATAAAATGGCTATATCTCAAATTTGATGAAACTCGAATTTTTAATTGTTTTAATTTCTCGATCGTTCCTATGGGAGGTATATGATATAGTTGTCCAATTTTCATAAAATTTAACATAAAATTGTAAAGTAACATAAAATGGTTATATCTCAAATTTGATCAAATTCTGTTAAAAACTGAAAAAGTTATAATTTTTAATTGTATTAATTTCTCGATCGTTCCTAAAATTTTACATAAAATTGTAAAGTAAAATAAAACTGCTATATCTCAAATTTGATCAAAATCTTTTGAAAACTAAAAAAATTATATTTTTTAATTGTAATAATTTCTCGATCGTTCCTATGGGAGCTATATGATACAGCAGTAGTCAGATTTTCATAAAATTGTACACAAAAATGTAAATTAATATAAAATGGCAATATCTCAAATTCTGCTGAAAACTGAAAATGTTATAATTTTTCATGTAAAAATTTTCCGGTCATTCCTATGGCAGTTATATGATATAGTCGTCCGAGCCTGCCCGTTCCGACATATATACGAGTCAGAGTATATAGAAGACTAACTGCAAAGTTTGATTCAGATAGCTTCAAAACTGAGAGACTAGTTTGCGTAGAAACGGACAGACGGACAGATGGACATGACTAGATCGACTCGCCTGTTGATCCTGATCAAGAATATATATTTTATATATCTCAGTGACGCTGATTAACCTCTAACTTTGCGCGGTGAAAACTAAACGGGTTCATACATACCGAAGCGGTCAGACATTTTCCCTTTATTAATTCTTTTCGCCTTAGAAAATAAAAATGTCTAATACGGAAAACTCGGTTCAGTATCAAAATAAACCGCCATGTGAAGTGGACTTCTACCGAGCCAAAGCCCAATCCCTTTTGCGGCAATTGAGCTCGATGAATTATTATATAAGTCCGGAGAGTGTAGATCAGTTTGATGAAGCTGATTTACTGGCGCGGCTGGAGTGGATTAATTCTTTAAACCTGGCCTTTGATTCCGCACAGACTTCACTGGAAATGTTGGACTTTTCGGAGATAGCAAGCGACCATCGGATCGAATTCTCTCTCCACGAATAAATCGAGGTTTAGCGGCGCTTCGCAAATCGCACATGCCGGCTGCAACCGCCGCAAATTCAACATCCATAGACATTATTAATCATCAGGATATTTCTTTCCGATCTAGGAAGTCTCTGTTGCCAATTTTGGAGATAGCTCGGTTAGATGGATCCTATTCTGATTGGCCGGATTTTATTCCGACGTTCACCACGGTCATCGGAAATGATGAAGAGCTAAGTGATATTGAAAAATTACAATATCTAAGGTCAAGTTTAGGCGGCGTGGCTCTAGAGACCATACGTTCGCTTGAGCCTGCGAATGCCAATTATAGAAAGGCTTTGGACTTACTCAAAAATCGATTCGATAATAAAGTTCTACATTTTCAGGCACACGTACAGGCAATATTTGGGTTAAAAGGTGTCGAGAAGGGATCAGCCAACGGTCTTCGGAAGTTAAGCGATTGGATGAATTCGCATCTGCGAGCAATCCGTACCCTTGCCAATACGCAACAAATCTTGGACGGATTGCTGATTCACATCGTCGCACGAAAGCTCGATCAGAGGACGCGCGAAAAATGGGAAGAGGATTTGTTCATCAACGATCTATCTACGTGGGATTCTATGGAGTTGTTCTTGCAGAGGAGGTGTAGGAGGTTAGAAAATTTGGATCAATTCTAGGTAACGCAAAAACCAAGCCGGTGGGAAAAGCCCTGCATAGGTATAGCTTCATTGCTTCAGCTGCTAGCTCAAATCTTCCGCTATGTACGTTTTGTGATGCGAGGGATCATTATTGACCAAAATGCTCTCGATTTGAGTCCGCATCTTCGATTTAGACAAGCAAAGAAGTTGCACCTGTGCCTGCAGCAATGCAAGTCAACGCACTGCAAATATTGTCAATTGAAGCCCCACTCATTGTTGCATTTCAATCAGGTCCCATCCACCGTCTCATCTCTATCATCCGATCCATTTCTGAACTCTCAGCCATCAACATCATCTTCATCAGCAGTAGCATCATGTTCGCATTCATCAATCCAACCTGATCACTGTTTATCAAACCCTCCATCAAAACCCACAAATATTCTTCCCATTGATTACGTGTTGCTTCCAACCGCTATTATCTATGTGAGGAATAAGGCTGGAGAATTTATGCCTTGCCGAGCAATTTTAGACTCGGCGTCTCAGCTAAACTTTATTACTTCTCGCCTAGCGAATCAACTCAATTCAAATCATCGAAAGTCCCATACACTAGTCTCTGGGATTGGTGAATCTTCTCTGAATTGTGATAGCACAGTCGACATTCAAGCGCAATCCCGGGATGCAAGCTATCGTGCCTCATTCTCCGCGGTCGTGACTGATAGTATCAATGAGTATCAGCCCCATTTCGATATAAACGCAGTATCATGGAAAATTCCGGAAAATATATCGCTTGCTGATCCTCACTTCAATCGATCAGATCGAAAAGATCTTATAATTGGTGCTGGCCTCTTTTTTGAAATAATGGCTAAGGGACAAATTCATTTGGATAGCGTGTTGCCAACTCTTCAGAACACCAAAATTTGGTTGGATCGTGTCTGGAGGGCTGCCGAGTGCGTCTACTCCTCAGTCTGTCTTAGTTGCCGTTGTCAACGATCCTACTAATCATTCTGATGATGACGCACTTGCTGCCGTAGGAAAGCCAGCTGCCTTCTTGGCTATAAGAGACATGCATCAGCTCTCTTATGATGAGGAGGAATCATTCCCGGATGGAGCCAAAATTGTTCGTAGAGATTTCTATGTAGATGATTTAATTTCTGGTGTGGGTTATGTTGAAGAGGTGAGAGAAATTCGTCGCCAGGTAAAGGAGCTGCTGTCGAGAGGGCACTTTCCAATCCGCAAATGGTGTTCGAATGATGCAGTAGCTCTCGAAGGGGAATCAGACTGCGACAGGGAACAGTTAATAAAATTTCCCGATGGCTCGGACATCGCCAAGGCCTTGGGTTTGGCCTGGGATCCGGCGTCTGATCAACAATTGCAAAATTCTATGATCCGCTTGGACTAATCACACCAATGATTACAAAATCTAAAATCTTTCTACAATCCTTATGGATTGCTAACGTGGATTGGGATGACGTATTGCCAGAGCTTAATCTTTCGTCATGGGGGGAGTTGGCCTCTCAGTTGGTAGTCATCCAGAACATAAAATTTCCACGATTCGCAATGCAACCACAGGCTTCCGCTGAACTGCATGAGTTCTGCGATGCTAGCCTGTCAGCGTATGGAGCGTGTTTATATTTGCGATTGGAGGTTAATGGAGAATTAAAGGTCCATTTGCTCTGTGCCAAGTCGAGAGTAGCTCCCTTGAAGGCTTTGACAATTCCAAGATTGGAACTCTCAGCAGCACTATTATTAGCTGAGCTTATAGTAAACATCAAGAAAAGTATAGATTTCGACTGTGCACTTCATTGCTGGTCTGACTCGTCTATTGTGTTGGCATGGATTCGTCAGCCCCCGAGGGAGTTCAACGTATTTGTGTCAAACCGAATCGCGCAATTTTAAACCCGGCAGATGTCGTGTCGAGAGGATGTACTCCAAGAGAATTGCTGGATCATTCCCTTTGGGCTAACGGACCTTCGTTCCTGCTTCAAAGCTCGTCGAATTGGACCTCTCTGATGGAGCCAGTTAAGGATCTTCCAGAGCGTCGTTCCGCAGCTTTAGTCGGAGCCGTTTGCATTGACGTTTCATCGAGCTGCAAATTCATCAACACTTTTGATAAGTTGCTGCGCGTATTTTCCTATATTCATCGATTCATTGCCAATTGCAAAGGCAAAGCTGTTCCATTAAAAGGTCTTCTTTCGGTTGAGGAAATCAATCTTGGTACTGTGGTGCTTCTGAGAAGCATCCAGCAGATTCACTTTGCCAAGGAGTATATGGTTCTCAGCCAGGACAAGCCGGATTCGATGGATTACTGCAAAATTCATAGTTGGACTACGATATGAGGCATCCGATATTGTTACCCAAGGATCACGCAGTCACAAAGGCATTTATTTTCATTGAAAATATTTACATGCAGGACCACAAGAATTGCTTGCCACATTGTGGCAAAGTTATTGGCCAATTGGAGGCCGCAAATTCATAGCTAGCGTCGACAACAAATGCATCCGATGTTTTCGAATGAAGCCAGTAACTTCTATTGCAAAGCGGAAAGCAGGAATAAAGCACCTCACAAGTGTTATACCGCCGTGTTTGTCTGTTTTCCACGAAGGCGGCACATTTGGAAGTCATCCAGGACCTCACAACCGATTCCTTCATCGCAGCCCTCAGAAGGTTTATTAGCCTTAGGGCAGTCCGCGTATTATTTGGAGCGACAATGCTACAAACTTCGTCGGCGCGAAGAGCGAGCTTGTCGAGTTAAAGGCATTGTTTTTGAACGAGCAACACACGGCATCGATATCATCTGCTTGTTTGGCTGATGGGATCGACTGGAAATTCATCCCTTCGCGCGCCCCTCAATTCGGAGGTTTATGGGAACTGCGGTCAAGTCGGCGAAATATCATTTTTACAGGGTCGTCGGACGCTCCATCTTGACCCTTGATGAATTGCGAACCCTATCGTAAGAGATTTCCGCCAATCTCGACCACTCTGTCCACTTACAGAAGGCGCGCATGACCTGGAAGTGCTAACGCCAGCTCACTTCCTAAGGGGTTCCAGCTACGGCCGATTTCGTGAGCCTGACGTGACTCATCTTCGCAAAGGCCACCTCAGCAGATGCAACGGGTGACCCAGATACAGCAGCACTTTTGACGGAGGTGGAGCAGCGAGTACTTGTCCCTACTTCAAGAAAGGAGCAAGTAGCGCTTCGAAACGTCCAACAACAAGGTTGGAAACATAGTGTTGCTGACGTAGAACAACATTCCGTCCATGAAATGGCAGCTTGGGCGCATTGAGGAAATCATTCCTGGCAAGGACGGCGTCATCCGAGTAGCCATGGTCCGTACTGCTACTGGTCTGATCAAGAGGGCAGTCGCCAAGCAAGCCGTTCTGCCCCACGATGCCGACGAAGTTGGAACAGTACCTCTTCCAACGGGGGGAGTATGTTCTGAGCAGACCGCTAGCGCCTAATCATGCGCGCATGGGTGTATGGCTGCACCTGTTGCGTTGTTAGCTTTTCCCTTTCGTTATCTATTTCTCTATCTCATCTTCTGTCGCCGTATCTTTATGCTAAGCTACATTGTAAGCGTTTTTATATATTAAAGCTAAGCGTTCGGTCGTTAGTTTCAGCTCCGACCAGAGCACAGAAACGAAAATATACACAGCATTTAATCAACCTAATTCGAGCGTTAGTTATTATTGCTTAAGGGTGGCAAATTCTTTGTCTTCCCCATAAACAATCAATAAATTCAGAGTTACAAGCGTGGGATGCATCCGGAGATGCATCATCAATTTTTAGATATAGCCATTTCATATTATTTTAAAATTATTCAAATCAGAGCAATAGTATATAATTATAAACAAGATTACTAAATTCAGAGTTTAAAGCGTGGGGTGCATCCGGAGATGCATCATCAAATTTAAGATATAGCCATTTCATATTATTCTACAATTATTCAAATCAGAGCAATAGTATATAATTATAAACAAGATCACTAAACTCAGAGTTTAAAGCGTGGGGTGCATCCGGAGATGCATCATCAAATTTAAGATATAGCCATTTCATATTATTCTACAATTTTGTGTAAAATTTTATGAAAATCGGACAACTTTATCATATACCTCCCATAGGAACGATCGAGAAATTAATACAATTAAAAATTCGAACTTTTTCAGTTTTCAACAGATTTTCATCAAAGTTGAGATATAGCCATTTTATATTAGTCTTAAATTTTGTGTCAAATTTAACAAAATTCGGACGATTATATCATATAGGTTCCATACAAACGATCGTTAGATGTAGAGGAAAAAAGCAAATCTGTGAATGAAAAACTGTTAATACAGGGTGCGGCACGAAAACTTGCTGATTTTAGAAGGTTATAAAAAAAAAAAAATAGTTGACATACCATTCCAATTTTTTTTTTATTCTTGTAACACACCTTCTGAAGTTTTTATTACACAGCTTTGAAGATCGCATCGGACAAGTGATGGCCGCCGTTTTCAATGACTGAGATACCCGATTTTCGAAGCTCAGCTGAACTCTCTCAAGCATTGCGATTGCTTGCCAAATGTTATTCTCCGATGAGCTGGATAGGATTTTGTCATATTCCCGCTCTCCCTGAAAGTTTTCACCCACGAAACAATCGACTTGCCTGTCAGGAACGCGACCTGCAGGATAAATGTTGAGTTGAGTGGCAATAACGGAATGACTGTTGGAAAAGTAAGCCTCGCACGCAGCAGACGAAACTTCAGGAAGTCCCCTTAAACATGAGACACTCCCCACCCTTACCCGACCACTCCCCGCCGCTTGGCGCACAAAAACAAATTAGCAAGTTTTCGTGCCGCACCCTGAATAATATGTATAGGTGAAGAAATGAAAACAGGTATTACTTCATTTTTTTTTTAACATAAATATATATACTTTATATTGTATGGATTCCAAGTCATCGAAGTTCTATCTACAAGGGTATATAGACTGCGGCGTGCCGAAGTTAGCTTCCTTTCATGTTTTTAATTGTATTAATTTCTCGATCGTTCCTATGGGATCAATAGGATATAGTAGTCCGATTTTCATAAAATTTAACATAAAATTGTAAAGTAACATAAAACTGCTATATCTCAAATTCCATCAAAATCTGTTGAAAACTAAAAAAGTTATAATTTTTAATTGTAATAATTTCTCGATCGTTCTTATGGGATCAATAGGATATAGTAGTCCAATTTTCATAAAATTTTACACAAAAATGTAAATTAAAATAAAATGGCAATATCTCAAATTCTGTTGAAAACTGAAAATGTTATAATTTTTATGTAAAAATTTTCCGATCATTCCTATGGCAGTTATATGATATAGTCGTCCGATCCTGCCCGTTCCGACATATATACGAGTAAGAGTATATAGAAGACTAACTGCAAAGTTTGATTCAGATAGCTTCAAAACAGAGAGACTAGTTTGCGTAGAAACGGACAGACGGACAGACGGACATCGCTAGATCGACTCGGCTGTTGATTCTGATCAAGAATAAATTTATTTTATATATTCGGAGATGCCTTCTTCAGTGCGTTGAAAAATTCTGACTGAAATTAAAATACCCTGCAAGGGTATAAAAAACTAAAAAAAACAAGCTTTTATAAATAACCGAACTAAAAAGAAGAAAATAATCTATAATTACAAACTACTTTGTTAAAATCAGAGCAATAGTATATAATTATAAACAAGATCACTAAATTCAGAGTTAAAAGCGTGGGGTGCATCCGGAGATGCATTATCAAATTTAAGATATAGCCATTTCATATTATTCTACAATTATTCAAATCAGAGCAATAGTAAATAATTATAAACAAGATCACTAAACTCAGAGTTTAAGCCGTGGGGTGCATCCGCAGATGCATCATCAAATTTAAGATATAGCCATTTCATATTGTTCTACAATTTCGTGTAAAATTTTATGGAAATCTGACAACTATATCATATACCTCCCATAGGAACGATCGAGAAATTAATACAATTAAAAATTCGAACTTTTTCAGTTTTCAACAGATTTTCATCAAAGTTGAGATATAGCCATTTTATATTAGTCTTAAATTTGGTTAACAAAATTCGGACGATTATATCATATAGGTTCCATACAAACGATCGTTAGATGTAGAGGAAAAAAGCAAATCTGTGAATGTAAAACTGTTAATATAATATGTATAGGTTAAGAAATGAAAGCAGGTATTACTTCATTTTTTTTTGAGCATAAATATATATACTTTATATTGTATGGATTCCAAGTCATCGAAGTACTATCTACAAGGGTATATAGACTGCGGCGTGCCGAAGTTAGCTTCCTTTCATGTTTTTAATTGTATTAATTTCTCGATCGTTCCTATGGGATCAATCATAAAATTTAACATAAAATTGTAAAGTAACATAAAACTGCTATATCTCAAATTCCATCAAAATCTGTTGAAAACTAAAAAAGTTATAATTTTTAATTGTAATAATTTCTCGATCGTTCTTATGGGATCAATAGGATATAGTAGTCCAATTTTCATAAAATTTTACACAAAAATGTAAATTAAAATAAAATGGCAATATCTCAAATTCTGTTGAAAACTGAAAATGTTATAATTTTTATGTAAAAATTTTCCGATCATTCCTATGGCAGTTATATGATATAGTCGTCCGATCCTGCCCGTTCCGACATATATACGAGTAAGAGTATATAGAAGACTAACTGCAAAGTTTGATTCAGATAGCTTCAAAACAGAGAGACTAGTTTGCGTAGAAACGGACAGACGGACAGACGGACATGGCTAGATCGACTCGGCTGTTGATTCTGATCAAGAATAAATTAATTTTATATATTCGGAGATGCCTCCTTCAGTGCGTTGAAAAATTCTGACTGAAATTAAAATACCCTGCAAGGGTAAAAAAAACTAAAAAAACACGCTTTTATAAATAACCGAACTAAAAAGAAGAAAATAATCTATAATTACAAACTAATTTATTAAAATCAGAGCAATAGTATATAATTATAAACAAGATCACTAAATTCAGGGTTAAAAGCGTGGGGTGCATCCGGAAATGCATCATCAAATTTAAGATATAGCCATTTCATATTATTCTACAAATATTCAAATCAGAGCAATAGTAAATAATTATAAACAAGATCACTAAATTCAGAGTTAAAAGCGTGGGGTGCATCCGGAGATGCATCATCAAATTTAAGATATAGCCATTTCATATTATTCTACAATTATTCAAATCAGAGCAATAGTAAATAATTATAAACAAGATCACTAAACTCAGAGTTTAAAGCGTGGGGTGCATCCGGAGATGCATCATCAAATTTAAGATATAACTATTTCATATTATTCTACAATTATTCAAATCAGAGCAATAGTATATAATTATAAACAAGATCACTAAACTCAGAGTTTAAAGCGTGGGGTGCATCCGGAGATGCATCATCAAATTTAAGATATAGCCATTTCATATTATTCTACAATTTTGTGTAAAATTTTATGAAAATCGGACAACTTTATCATATACCTCCCATAGGAACGATCGAGAAATTAATACAATTAAAAATTCGAACTTATTCAGTTTTCAACAGATTTTCATCAAAGTTGAGATATAGCCATTTTATATAAATCTTAAATTTTGTGTCAAATTTAACAAAATTCGGACGATTATATCAAATATGTTCCATACAAACGATCGTTAGATGTAGAGGAAAAAAGCAAATCTGTGAATGTAAAACTGTTAATATAATAATTATAGGTGAATGAAATGAAAGCAGATATTACTTCATTGTTTTTTAACACAAATATATATAATTTATATTGTATGGATTCCTAGTCATAAAAGTCTATCTGCAAGGGTATAAACTTCGACGTGCCGAAGTTAGCTTTCTTTCTTGTTTTTTAATTATTAAATATTTCTTTTTGTATTATTGAAGCCACGAATGCAGTGCGCAGTGCTGTAATTTTTGTGATGGACAAAATAAATTTGACACCTGCCTTTTAAAAAAAAAGAGGCGCCCATTAATTAACAAATTATTTGATGGAGTATCTTGTCAAAAACATATGCTAGGACAATTTAAGGAGAAAAATTATTTGAGAATATCCGAGCTGTTTCTCAGGTAAACGTAAAGTTGTCCATTTCAATTATCATATAAGGAATATCAAATGAATGTTGGCAGGAAGTTGGACGATAACTACATGTTCCAGCCGATTATTTTTAACACGGCGTAATGAGTCATGAGCATTCAGAGGAACACACTTAATCCCAGATTACTGATCCATAACTGATTCCTGAACATCGATGGAACGCAAATGAAACCAAGCTATTTAGCGTTTCTCCAAAGGCAAAACAAGAGGCGTTTTCATGAGAGAAACATACAATCTGGCACTACAGAGAACAATGTCTCAAGCGAAGACGCGTTAATCAAGACGCAGTCATCAAAACTGACTCTGGATCATACGCGCAGGCAACGAGGATTCTAGGGAGCCTTGAAACCACTATACTTCGAAGAATGGCTTTTTCATTTAAATTGTAAATAAATTTTAGTTTGTACTTGATCAGTACCACTAATAAGTAAGCAAACAGCTTTAGTTGTTTGTTCGCAATCGTTTTGCACAGACGACATCGATTTAATTTAAAACTAAAGCTTCTGAATCTTTCCTAACGCTTTACATTGTGCCGACATTGCATATTTTTCTTTTGTTAACCATACGCAGAAGATCAGAGTTATGTTAAACGCAATACAGTGAAAAAGAGAAAAAAAAATTAACATCAAAGTCAGACAATCAGGATCCCTTCATTCTCCTTTTCTTATAATAATCAAGATAAGGAAGCTGTATGGAATAAACGAAAATATGCTCTGTCAGTGACCAGTTGAAAAAACCAACACTGTGGTGCAAGCCAGATAAACTGGTTTGGCGTTCTATGTAAGCTTAAGAATACATAAGTAAGTATTCAACTACTGTGAATATATGTGGAATAAAAGGGGAACAAATTAAATAACTTTTTGTTTAATATCTATTTCTAAAAATATATATTCTTACATAATACTTATTAGTAAGAAAACTAAGGTGTATACTTTACCTCTTGTGTTACAATAAATCCAGCCGTCAACGGAGAAATAAATGACGCTGACATATGTATTGTTTGGCAAAATGCCAGAACTGCAGCTGAATGTCCATAGTTTGGCGCTATATCAATTATATTAGCCATTGCTCCAGCATAGGATGCTGTTATAAATATAACCGCTATAAACCATACTGTTAACAATATGTGTACATTATCTATGTGGCCGATGAAATATATTAATATTCCTGGAATAATTTGTGAGAGGGCTGTAAATACTTTTCTTACATTAGTAAGGCATAAAACTTTGTAGAGTAACAATTTATCAGCAACATAACAAAAAAAAACTGATGAAATATATGAGCCAATAAATGGCATACCAGAAAGAAAACCATTTGTTTCAAAATTAAACTTTAAAACGTTTCCCATAAATGTAGGACCATTTACAATGAAAATATAATGAATAAATATTCGTCCAAATGTTGTAATAGCTATCGCCCAAGCTGGTAAGGAACGAAATATCTGCAGCCAAGGCACTTTTACTCTATTTAATTTTTTAACTTCATTACATACGTTTAGCTCTATGTAATTTAACTCTTCTTTAGTTATGCGTGGATGTTCACGAGGTGTATTGTATGCTAGAAAATACCATAATAAACACCACCCAATACCAAAGGTGCCGGTTGTATAAAAAACATAGGGCCATCCGAATTCTGATAAAATAAACCCACACAACGGGTAAGTTAGGCCAATACCTATACTAAAACCCTGAAAACTTGACATAAATCGTGATCGTTCGGTAAGTGGAATCCAATAGCCAACTATTGCATACATTGCAGGCCATGTCAACCCAGAGGCAAATCCCTGAATGGATCTTAAAACAATAACAGCTATGTAATGTAATTGCGCTGCTAACGGCATTAGTATACTACATAAAGCTGTTGCTAACTGTGACCATCCAAATACGCACTTAGTTCCAAACATTTCTGTGGCCACTCCACCAGCCACCTGGGATAATACGTAACACCAATAGAACGAACTTATTATGACGGATTTAACTATAGATGTTTGTTCTTCAGTACCACCACGCTAAAAACATAAGATTATATATATGTCAAAAGTACTTTAATTTGAATAATATTACCAAAACTGGTTGCGATTGCGATTGCGATCCGATTACAGATTGGTTATGTGTTGAATTATCATTTGAAATCATTGCGACCAGTGCAAAGTTCATATCATTTCGCATCATAAAAGAGACCAGAAAGCCAGACCACGACAAAAAATATAGCACTAAACGAGCCGGAATTTTATCTGTAATTATATATTATAAAATTTAATGTAATGTTAAAATTTAATTTATGATACTTATGTTTTATGAAATTTATTGAAATCAAGAAACACGAAAAAAATAGACAGCATAAGAGTTGAATTAGTTGATCTGTAAGACTAAATTCAGAAAACACTACATCTCGTATTTGATCTACACAGGTCCTGGAAATGTGAAGTAATGACATTTTCGAAAAGTTTTGGGATGGCCTGTCCTTGTCCTCCGATATTTTTTTTTGTGTAGAGGAATAACGAATGAATGGAAGATTTTTAATGATAATATACCAAATCACACAGGTAGGTATTCCGTCGGAACCTGGCCAATAAACTGGTTTAACACGATTGTTTGTGGAGAGACAACGAATTTGCCACCCTTTGGCAATAACTAATTAATGCACGATAGGTTAGTTTTAATGCCGTATTTGTGTCTTTTTTTTAATCTCGTCGGATCGGACGCTTGTCTTCAATTTTATATTAGCGAGCTTACAATGTAGTTTAGCTTAATAGATAAGGCGGCAGAAGAGAGAGAGCAATAGATAAAGAAGAGGACGATGCGCGCATGATTCCATACTTTTCCGTAGCAGTACGGACCATGGCAACTCTGATGCCGCCGTCCCTGCCAGGAATGATTTTCTCTATGCGCCCAAACTGCCATTTCATCGATGTAATGGCCGCCTTGGCCGCCGCCACCCATAAAACTTCGAAGTGAGGGGCACGCGTATTGGAAAGTGCCCTCGCGACTAGTAGTTTCTTCACCTGGCTACAAATTTATCTCACCTCTCCAACTGAATCAGCACCGGAATTAAATCATCCACATGGAAATCTCTACGAACACTTTTGGCTGCAACCGGGAATGATTCCTCCTTATCATAAGGGAACTGATGCATGGCTCTTATAGCCAAGAAGGCAGCTGGCTGTTTCATCATCAGAATGATAACTAGGATCCTTGATGATGGCAGCTATCACAGACTTATGAGTTGACGCACTCGGCAGCCCTCCAGACACGATCCAACTAAGTTTGATGTTCTGAAGTGTTGGCAACGCGCTATCCAATTGAATTTGGCCCGTAGCAATTATTTCGAAAAAGAGGCAAGTACCAATTATAAGATCTATTCGTTCTGATCGGTTAATATAAGGATCATCGAGCGATATATTTTGCGGAATTGTCCATGATGTTGCATTTATATTGAACTAGGGCTGATAATGGATGATACCATGAGTCAAGACCGCGGAGAATGAGGCACGTTAGCTTGCATCCCTGGATTGCGCTAGAATGTCGACTGCCTTATCGGAATTCATGGAATATTCACCAATCCCAGAGAATAGTTTATGCGATTTTCTATGACTTAAATTTAACTGGTTCGCTAGGCAAGAAGTTAGAAGTTTAACTGAGACGCCGAGTCTAAGATTGCTCGGCAAGTCATAAATTCTCCAATTCTATTTCTCACATAGATAATAGAAGTTGGAAGCAACACGTAATCAACGTAATCTACCTAGTAGCGACATATTTCCTGCTGCTACTAGGCGTTGTGCAGACATTTTTGCAGTCAGTTGCGCGTGGATATCTAGGCTATCAATTCTTACTATGGTTTCGAGTGGTTAGGGATATAGCCCGCTTATTTGGTCACCTGTATCACCTGGTATCGGTGAAACATGTGTCTCATCACTGCCATCAGTTTACTGTCCTTCGTCTCTGCTTCGATAACAACTTCCTGTATCTAGATTTATCTGGGGCCAAATCTATATTGGAGCAGAAGTTTATCCAAGATTTTCTTTGCGTCTTGTGTATTTCTTGTTATCCCTGAATAGAATTTTGTATTCTTCATCTATATATATAAAAATGCTCTGTTCGTGTCTACATCCTTCATAGACTTGAAAAGTTTTGAACCGTTTAAGCCCAAATTTTTACACAACATGCGTTGAGGTTCCAGCTCGGTTATTGTCTACTTTTGATGTTGATAGCTTATCTGCGGTTGCAAATATATCAATTTTTTTAGCGTTTCCCCATGCCCCTACTGCTGCGCCCTCTACAGGCAGCCAGCTGAATCAAAGCATTTCCTGTCAAACATTCAAAACATATTGAAAGAAGAAAGTTGAAAAGTTCTGAACCGTTTAAGCCCAAATTTTTAGACAACATGCGTTGAGGTTCCAGCTCGGTTATTGTCTACTTTTAATGTTTATAGCTTATCTGCATTTGCGAATATATCACTTTTTTCGCGTTTCCCCGTGCTTCTACTGCTGCGCCCTCTACAGGCAGCCAGCTGAATCAAAGCATTTCCTGTCAAACATTAAAAAAAATTGAAATAAGGAATTGGAGAAAAAAATTTTATTTTTTTGCTTAAGTTCAGTAAGTAAGTAAGTAAGTAACGAGGAATCAGCAGAAAGACGAGCAGATAGGCTTGAGAGAAAACGATTGAGAGTTAGGCAGTCGCGTTCTGCAGCAATCGATTTGATTCACTCTCAAAATAATGAACGCGACAGGGCAAGGGTAGCTGAAGCGCGTTTACAGCTTGTAGAAGATCAAAACCTGCAGTACAATCGTCTTGCATTTAGATATAATCCAACTATTGAATACAGCTCGAATCGAATGTGTTGCGCTTCCGGGAAAGTGGAATTGCCTCAACTTGAAACACCACCATAGCCTCTGCACTCTCTATTCGCTGGATCTACTGCAGAATCGAAGCATTTCCTGTCGAACATTAGGAAATAAAACTCTTGCTTTCAAATGACGTCATTTGGTGCGGAAATTATAACTGCGCAATTCATGCCAACTTTTAAAATCAAAGGACAAATCTATCATAAAGCCGGTTCCCTGCTTCCGTTCCCAGACAGCGAACACAAATTTCTTCTTCTTGGTGATGATGGAAATGAAGTAGATGCACGTTATGGAATCAATACCTAAATACGCTGAAGAGGCACATTATTTCGCAGCTACAGAAGCTTTTTCACGAACGGAACAATTTGGTGCGTTTATTCAAAACAGCAATCGATATGATGCCTTCGGATACCCATAAAATTGTCATTCATGCAGACAAAACGCCTGCTGGAGAACAGATCAGGAGATATAATGCTCCAACTATAGACGAAGTGGCAATTGTCATAGTCGGGGATCAGTTTCAACCTCGAGATATTGTTCTCCATCGACGAAACGATCGATTGGTAAACGTCGTAGAAACTCACCGTTGTTACGATGCTTTGCAGTATCCACTAATCTTCTGGGATGATAGATCCAGTCAATGGTGTAGAAACGAATAAAAAGTGCAGCGCGATGAACTTTTACTCATACAGGTTAATGGTTCGGAGGACCGATTGCAATCATATATTGAAATGTCGTCAGTTGTTTCATCAATACATTGTCGATATGCATGCAAAAATTTAAACAGAACGTTTGCTGTTCCTCCGATTGAATCAGACGAAACTTCGGTCCGATGAATATATACATATGCGGGATGCTGTGATGAATGACCGTAATACAACCAACGTTGGAAAGCTCACGATTTTGCCATCCTCATACATAGGTAGTCCACGCCACATGCATGAATATGCTCAAAATGCCATGGCATATGTTCGCTGCCACGGCCGTCCAGACTTATTTATCACCTTCACATGCAATCCAGCTTGGGACGAGATAGTACAGCTGTTATTTCCTGGACAATCGTATAGGGATAGGCATGACATCATAGCCCGTGTTTTCAGACAAAAGTTCAAGTCACTGATGGATTTCAATGTGAAACATGGAGTTTTTGGATCTGTGCGGTGCTGGATGTATTCAGTAGAATGGCAGAAGAGAGGATTGCCGCATGCGCACATACTGATTTGGCTGTATGATAAAATTACTCCAGATAAAATCGACGATGTTATATGTGCTGAGATTCCACGGGCCGAGGTTGATACGGATGAAGTTGTCATCAAGAACATGATCCATGGCCCATGTGGTACCCTCAACCATGTGGTAACCTCAAATGTTCACCATGCATGGTAGACGGGAAGTGTTCCAAGCGATATCGTCGAGCATTTACAGCCAACACCGTAACAGGGGACGATGGATATCCTCTGTATGGGAGACGGTCAACTGAAGATGGAGGGACTTCGGCAAATTTAAACATGAGAATTGGTGATATTGAGGTAGACAATCGTTGGGTGGTTCCATACTCACCACTATTGTCAAAATCATACAAAGCGCACATCAACGTAGAATATTGCAATTCCGTGAAATCGATTAAATATATCTGCAAGTACGTGAATAAAGGCAACGATATGGCAGTTTTTGGTGTTCAGGCAGAAAATGGTGACAACAATGCAGTACGAGTTGTCGATGAAATATCTCAATACCAGGCTGGAAGATACATAAGCAGCAACGAGGCTGCATGGAGAATTTTTTCGTTCCCCATTCATGAACGCTATCCAGCTTTAGTTCACTTGGCAGTCCATTTGGAGAATGGTCAACGTGTCTATTTCACAGAAAGAAATGTGCAAGAAAGAGTCCTGAATCCGCCAGCGACAACTCTGACTGCCTTCTTCACCTTATGCCAGGAAGATGATTTTGCCAGAACCTTGATGTATTCAGAAGTGCCCTCTTAACCATAATATGCCACAGAGAAACGTGGCAGGGTACAGCTAGTTAATTATAAAATCTTTTGCTTGTTTTGCGATTTTAAAAAATTCCGTGAGGTTACTGCGTCGGAGCAAGAGGTCCTTATTCCACCACGGTGGCTTTGTCATCTTCCTAGTTATTGACATCGCGCATGATGCGTGGTACGCGTCTATTAATTCCTTGGAGGGGGTCTTTAGGGACTTTTCAATGTCTTCCGAGGCCGGACAAGTCGCCCATCTTGTTGAGGGTGTCGTCTTGAACTCTTCCCAGTAAGTATTCCGAAGTTTCTGAAGTCAGGTTATTAAGGAGTTGTTCGCTTGGCTTCTACCAGGCTCCTGAGGTTCTCCGGTGGAGCTCTCCTGACGTTTAACATGTAGCATGAAGCATGTAGCATGTAGCATGTAGCGGAAAGAAGGCGCATGTTCTTGCTCTCCAGCATCACCACCGTTAAGTCATTCCAGATGTAATGAAGCATAAGGTTAGCGTGTACACCCTTCCGTACGAGTACGTAGGTTCTATTTCTGCTTACCGATGGCGGATAGAACACATTGTAGTTCATAGCGTTTAGTCCACTTCCTTAAAGATTTAGAGGTCTGCGCATTGGTTCCTAGCTTGCGTAGTGGACTAACAATATGCAGTACGTCGGGGTTTTGTCGCTGTAGCAACTTTAGCTTCATCCCACAACTCTTCCATCTGGCCGATCGCTTGTTTCAGGCACTTTAGAGTTGGGTCATCCATGCATATCGGAATTTCAACCTCGTTTAGCCATCCCGTGCAAACAGCGATTCGACGTGTATGTGCGCGTGTACCGTCTTTCATCGCTCTTCTTATCCGGCTTCTTTCCTTTGGGTGGGGGCCTGCCCGTGTTGACGCTTGCTCGCCGGAGCGTCTTTGTTGACATTTTGGGCGGAGCGTTGCCTTTACTGGCCAGCAATTTCTTAATAGCACATCCGAGGTCTTATGAGGAAGCTTGGCGTAGTGTAGGCTGCCCTCTTCAAGACTTGGTTCGGCTCAGACTATCTTTTCCTTCTCTTGGAAAAGGGGCGGCCCTGGATCTTAAGTGAAATTTTCAGCTCTTGGTTAGCACTATAATTTGTGCAAAGATCAATTTTGGGCCCTTGTTCGCATTCAAGATATTCACTGCATTTGCAAGCGACAAAAACAGAAGTTACATTTTATGTTACTTTACAATTTTGTGTAAAATTTTATGAAAATCGGACAAATATATCCTATTGCTCCCATAGGAACGATCGAGAAATTAATACAATTAAAAATTATAACTTTTTCAGTTTTTAACAGAATTTGATCAAATTTCAGATATAGCCATTTTATATTACTCTAAAATTTTGTGTAAAGTTTTATAAAAATCGGACTACTATATCCAATTTCTCCCATAGGAATGATCGAGAAATTAATACAATTAAAAATGATAACTTTTTAAGTTTTCAACAGAATTTGATCAAATTTGAGATATAGCCATTTTATAAATTCTACAATTTTGTGTAAAATTCTATGAAAATTGGAAAACTATATCATATATCTCCCACAGGAACGGTTGTTAGAGATAGAGGAAAAATGCAAATCTGTGAATTTAAAACTGTAAATATAATATGTTATGTGAATAAAATGAAGGCAGGCATTACTTCATTGCTTTTTAACATAAATTTATATCATTTATATTGTATTGATTCCCAGTCAACGAAGTTCTATCTATCTTCGGCGTGCCGAAGTTAGCTTCACAACGATGAACAAGCACAAACATGATCGAAGAAGCTCCAACAATACAAAAAATGGTTTTCCAGGCACAAAGAAAGCATCAAAAACATTTTACTAAGAGATAATTTTCTTGGGTAGTATGTTAGCTGAGACTTATGATCCCATTAAAGAGTTTACAGATGACCTCAATAGCATAGTTTGGAAGTTTAATTATAATTTTTAGAGTTATTATATCACTGCCGGGAGCTTTTTCAAGTTTTAGGTTCCCGATGACCTGTAATTTCTTTTGGCCGAAACGGTGTTAATGAAAACTCAGTTACAGATTGGCTGAAAGACACCCTGGTGGCGTGAGGTAAATGTTTCTACCTTTGTCGCTGCGGACCCAGAATTCTAATGCATTTCTGATCGCGGTGACGGTTTCAATCGGAGAACTTATATTTGTGTGAGCCCTTCACAAGGGATGCTTTTCACTGGATCTTGCTTCAGAGCCCGGTTTAGTTTGAAAGTGGTTGTATTAAGACGTTGATGCAAGCAAGGCTATCTGCAGCTATGCCACCCCAGTCTCAGTCGCCTCTTTTCAGAACAAGCTGTTCAATTTGCAGGCTGTTTTTGAATTTGATTATTTAAAAATCCTTCCGTTGTGGTTTTGAAATCTTGATTGCTGTTACAAGTACATCTTTCAGTTTAACTGTGGGGCAGTCGATGTCCGCTTAGAGCGCATTTGGGAACTTGCATACTTTTTTGTATTTCATCCAGTTAGCTCTGTGCGGCATCAGATTGTAGGAGGGACGATGATTTCTGGGATTTAAAGAGAAGTTATCAATAATGGCGGGTGGTCTAATAAAAGATCCGAAAGGGCCTTTGCGCTTATTGGATTGCCCGAAATGTTTATTGTCAGCACCACCTCATTTATTTTCTAGATTCTGGTCAAATTAAAATAAATTTAAATTTCACACGTGTGTTCATATAATTCCCAACTGGATCTAACATCCCTGGCATGAGGTTACAAGTCCCGCACTTGTGTTCATATGTTTCCCATCTGATTCTAACATCACTGGCATGAGGTTACGGTTGCCGGCCAACTCTTCGATAAGTACATACATATGTATGTATGTTCGCAACTACATTTGCAAGCAACAACAAAAAACTCATAAATACCACTCCAGGCGACTAATCATGCGCAGGGAGGCCAGTTCGTGGACATCACATGGGCGCGTAGCTGATCATGGCACCTATTTTTAGACCACACAGCTGTAGTTTGTGGTATTATATCTTTAACAGTGTTTACATATTTTTGTATTGGGGTCTTCTTTGTTAAGAGGGCAGTATGCAAAATTGAGTAATTCTGTTATGTCCTCTCACACTGACCGAAATGTGGAATATGATTTGATGTGGGTATGCTCCTGAGAACTTGGGCATTGTACAGGATCTTTGGCTTTCTCTGGTTCTTTTATGATGATTCTAATATGCAATAAAAACTGCAACTTTAAGGCTTTACTATCTGAAGAGTGTTTACGGCTTTTTGTATCTGTTGATGGTGTTGCTAACATTCTTGGCAAAGAAACAATTGTCTTTAAAGGCTTCTAGTATCTCAGAGGGGGAAACTTCAGGTTCGATTCCTTTCAGTTCTACTTGCAAACCGATGCTTCGTTTTAGTTGATCGGTGTAAAAGTTATTATTCGTTTCTTCCAGGTATTTAGACACAGCTTGAAAGTGTCAGATTTGATTTTTTGATTTTTTTTTTCGTGAATGCTCCCTTTAATACGCGATTTGAGAGTTTCAGCTTTTCTCCCTAATATAAATAGGATACAATTTGGTTTCTGTTTTATGCACAAAGTGTTTTTTGTGCTGCATGAGATATCAAGTTGGGAAGTGCATAAACTAATTTTAATTCATTAAACAAGGGCCAAAACACAAGCGTTTCAAGCAATCTAACTTCAGCGAATGGCGTGTATTCACAGCAGCAGAACTTGAGAACAGAGATTTGGTAAATTCATGTTAATGAGCTTTTCTTTACATTGTGTATTCGAAGGGAAACGGTTCGGGAGATGCGAATTTAAAGAGTTTGACCGAACATCCCGACAGCCTTGAAAGTATCATCTTTCAACAAGATTGTGATGCCCACTACTGCCAGCTTATGCACTGGCCGGCAGCATCACCAGTGCTAGTTCGAATGTGGGCCACATGGATTAGCCCATCCTGTCTGGGAATAACGGTCTCAATACGCCCCATTTTTCATCGCTGAGGAGCAAGGTTGTCATCGTGGATGATAACCAGGAAGTGACCTGGGGTACGTGCGGAGCGGAGAGCGAAGTCAAGGGACGCGTGTTAAGAATCTTTGCATTTTTAATTTGTTTTCAAAAAAATCTCTGCCAACCATCTTCAAGAACTAGATGGTTGGCAGCTCCGACGAAGTTGGTTCTGTTATCGCAGTAGATTCCTGTTGGAATCGACCGCCGGGCGATCATCCGTTTGAGTGCTGCAAGAAATGCCTTGGTGGATAAATCCGAGACGACTTATATATGGACTGCTTTAGACTGCGAGGTATGACTTTGTTTGACCCTTTTCTTTGATCCGAAGACACGTGTTGAACGGTCCGCAAAAGTCGACGCCACACTTCTGAAACGGATGCTGCGGCAGAACTCGTTCTAGAGTAAGCGATCCCATGAGTTGATTCTTTAGTTTGGGCCTGAACCGAACGCAGGCGATACAGGAGCGCACCACCCGACAAGCTAGGTCCCTGGCATTGATGATTCAGTACTCCAGACGGATGAGCACCACTAGAGCCTACGGTACTGCGTGAGAATTCCTCAGATGCAAGTGTCGAACATAAATCCAAGCAAAGTGCTATTTCCTTGGAAGAAGCCTTTCAGATTCAGGGATGTCAGCGTTCTGTAGTCGTCCTCCAACTCTGATAAGATCATTTCCTAATGAGCTGTCTAGAAATGGGGTTAAGTACTTTATCTGATTTGTTAGTGGTTTAGCCTTCTGCAGCGAGCGAAAATCTTCAAAGAAGAACTGTTGCTGCATCTTATAGACGATGCTGAATAATGCGCGGCGAAGTTTTTCCAGCTTTAGCGATGGATCGACACCTTTGGCTCCTCTTGACAAGTCGGCGAAGCGAAAAACGTATGCGAATGCGAGTATATGATCTAATGTGAGTCAACTGTTGGAAAACATGATTGTTGGTCACAGGAATGCTGTCTGTGCTCCTTCGTTGCTCTGCCTTGACAGTAGCTGGATCGATATCGATGATTTGCGGTGTGGTTGGCCACTGGGACGATGGTTGGGTCAAAAACTGCGGCCCTGTGAACCACATCGATGCTGCCAGCTCGGCTGCGAAACAATATCTGCCGGACTGCTCGCACTCGGCACAAATATTCACTGGCCATCTGCGGTTCATTTTTAAATTTCGGAGATTCGGTTTCCGACGAAAGCTGACAGTGTGACTGAGTGCTGTTTTAGCCAGTGCAGGACAATTTGCGAGTCCGTCCAAAAATATACAGCGTATTTTCTATCCGCTAATAAGGGGCTTCAGTTTCTTCTTGGACGTTGATGCACTAAGTTCAGTACATTCAAGTGGCCCGTATGACACCAGGCACGTGCCTGTTAGGGTTAGGTGTTAGTAGGCGCGATGGAAAATATAGGCCAGAATACGAGGAAAATTGAACTACCGGCGTGCTGCCAGATTGTTAGCTTGCATGCTTACTAAGTGTGTTAGTATTAAAGATTTTAATTTAGGAAGGGTATCTACGTTAGAGATTAGTGTGTACAAATCATTATAATTTGCACATAGCACTCTAAAAGGTTCATGCAGTTCAAAGGAGGTCCTACAGTGGCGCAACACTAATGGGATATAGGATCTAGTAGTTCTACATGGTACATGGAAATTAAGCTGACTCAACAAGTCAGCACTTTCCACATCACCATGTATAAGGTTAAAAATAAAGGTTATCCCTAGCATCGTTCTACGATTGGCTAAGGACGGCAAGTTTATTAATAGGAGTCTACTAGAGTAGGAAGGTAATCTTTGGTTTGCATCCCAATTTAAACCGCGTAGAGCGAAAAGTAAAAAGTTCTTTTGAACCGACTCAATGCGTTTACTATGGACGCCGTACTGAGGGCTCCAAACGCAGCATCCATATTCTAGGATAGGACGAACTAAGGAAGTATATAAGGATTTAGTAACATAGGGGTCATTGAATTCCTTCGACCACCGTTTAATAAATCCAAGCACACCCCTGGCTCTATTCACCATAGACGAAATATGATCAATAAAGTCAAGTTTTGGGTCCAAGCGGACGCCCAAATCGTCAACTGTATTAATTCTTTCCAAAGAGCAGCCGTTCAGCGTATAAGTAGCAAGCTTAGGAGCGACACGAGAGAATGTCATTAGCTTGCATTTCGAGTCATTTAAGTTTAATAAGTTTACACGGCACCAAGTTTGAAAATTATTAAGATCTGTTTGTAAATCCGACTGGCAGGCAACGTCATTGTATTGCACGCAAAGCTTGACGTCATCCGCGTACATAAGTACTCTGGAGTTAGTCAAGACTTTGGGCAGGTCATTTATAAATAATGTAAACAATAAGGGTCCCAAATGGCTTCCTTGCGGGACGCCAGATGTAACCCTTAGAACATTGGATAAATTATTCTTAAAGAGGACCTTTTGCGTCCTGCCATTCAAATAACTTGAGATCCAATTAAGAAGATCACTTGGAAAACCCATTGAATCGAGTTTTCTAACGAGGAGAGAATGGTTAACAGAGTCAAAAGCTTTACTGAAATCAGTATAGATTACATCTGTCTGACAATTATTATGGAAGCCCTTTATAATATAGGAAGAGAGCTCCAAAAGATTTGTTGTTGTTGATCTTCGCTTCATAAAACCATGTTGACATGGAGAAATAACCGATCTACAAAGGTGCTGTAAATGAGGGGTGATAATATTTTCAAATAATTTTGGGATGGCCGACAACTTAGAGATTCCTCTATAATTGCTGGCATCCAATTTGCTACCTTTTTTGTGGAGAGGAATAATAAACGATTCCTTCCAAATAATGGGAAAGTGGGAGGTTTCCAAGGACAAGGTAAACAATTTCAGAAGGGGATAGCACAGGGCGTCGGCACAATACCTGAGCACACAGCCAGGAATTCCGTCGGGACCTGGCGAATAAACTGGCTTGACACGATGAAGATCTAAAAGGAGAGAGCTTTCGTTTAGGCTGGGACAGAAAATTAAGTTTGATTTGGGTATGTCGTAGGAATAGGTCTGGTGTAGATACGAGGAGCTAGAATAGGTTGTTTGAAAAAACTGAGAAAATAGATCGGCTATTGCCTGATCATTATTTGCATTAGAATTTTCAAATGAAAGCGAGGAAGGATTTGTTTTAGGCTTACGTTTAGTGTTAACGAAATTATAAAACTGTTTTGGGTCCTGTGTGAACTGGGCCCTGCAACGAGTTAAATAGTTTTTATAACACTGCGCGTTCAGCACGGTAAAGTTTGACCGAGCTGATAAATAAGATGAAAGGGCAGATTGAGAACCGGTGATTTTAAATTTAGCATACAGTCTAGATTTTTTATTTTTAAGTCGGCTCAACTCTTTAGTAAACCACGGCGGTTTATTCGAGCTTGGCGGATAATATAACGGAACACATTCAGTAAAAAATGAATTCATGGCGCTGTAAAAAATATCCACGGCAACGGCCATGTCAGTGCACATGTATAGATCGGACCAATTGAACTCGTTTATAAAATTATTCAGCCGTTCAAAGTCCGTTTTGCGAAAACATAGGACTTTATTGGCTGGACGATCAGAAATATTCTGTACGTCACACCCAATATCAAGAGTCACATCGAAAGTTGGATGATAAGGATCTTCGGGCTGCGTCAGAGGCGCCACCCTTGCTAAACTGACTCTCGCAGGATCAGAGACGAAGCAAAGATCGAGCAAGCGCTGTAAGGAATTTCGAACATGGTTGACTTGAGACAGCGAAATGTCAAACAAGCCAGCGATAAAGTCATGTTGTGTAGGTGTATGGAGAGTATTGGTGGAATTATTTGAGCACCAAATAGCACCAGGGATATTAAAATCTCCTAGAACTACCAACTGGTCTCTATCCAAAAGTCTACTGGAAACCATCTGAATAGCGGAAAGGTGATTCCAATAAATAGGAAGTTCCGACAGTGGAGGTATGTAGGAACAGGTAATAAAAATGGAGCTACCTTTGATAGATAGCTTCACTCAGAGGAATTCAACATCGTTACATTCCTCGAAGGTTAATAATTCTGACGTGAGTGAGGAGTCCAACGCTATGAGAACTCCACCCCCGCGTCTGATAGGGCGTTCTAGCCGATATACCGTGAACACAGCTGGAAAAACTTCGGAGCTCAGAATCTCCGGCTTTAACCAGGTTTCTGTGAGCACAATAACCTGAGATACAAACGAAAGGCTATCAGAATACAAGTTAGGAAGCTTACTACGTAAGCCTCTTGCATTCTGATAGGAAATACCTAGGGAGTGGGTTAGTTTTTTGGATCGGGATTGGAAGACGTAGAAGGCGCAGTGGTATGATCAGGCCTGGGTAGAGTTATTCCTACAGGCCGCTTTTTCTTTTTCTTCGCCTCGAACTCCTTAACAACGATGTACTCTGGCCAGAAGTTGGGAGAGCAAATAGTATTAAAGAGCTCGTTAGGGACATTTATTTTGAAAGATGAAATGTCCCTTGCGTAAGAAAATTTGAATTTTTCCACCTTTATCTTAATTTTTTCGGCTCTGGTTTTGCCTTGTATAAAGGCGAGAACATCTTCCGATGTTTGGTCAGGGGAGAGCCGCGAGACAAAAATATGTCTCGTTGGTGGAACAGCTATAAGGGCTTTTGGCAAGGCAGATTGGTTATCCGCCGTGCCATTGTCGGCCGGTATTCCGGGCCTTTTAACACCCTGGGAAGATATATTTATGTGAACGGGACTTTGAGGGGTCAATATTTGCGACCCCCCAGGCGATAGAACAGAAATCAACGGCGGTACGGACACTCCCGCTGCACATTCGGATACCGAATCTTTTCTAGCGCTCGATCTCAGCACTCTTGGAATTAATGCTGAGGTCGAGGGCTGTGCCGAGGGAGGCTGCTGCTGAGAGCCCGTTGCAGGTAGTTGGGGTCCGTCTACATGCTGCCCACCAGTAGCAGTTTTTTTGCGCCTAGGAGACTCATTTAATAGCGTAAGGCTATTAAATTGGGTGTCCAAGAACATATCAAGAGTTTTACGAAAACTCGTTAAAATGCCCTTAAAACCGCTTTTGGTTTGCCGCATGAAAGACATCATCTCCCTTTCTACATCGCGACAGGCCTCACAACAGAAACGCAGACCGATGTTTTTTTTTACATCGTCCACCGTCCGAGCTGCAACTCCAATACACTTGGCGTGCATGACGTTGTCGCACAGCCAGCAGCCGATTGTAAGGTCACCTGCAACAACTGCCTTTTTGCAGGTTTTCACTAAACAGACATAATATTTCCGGACATTATTAGGACTTACCACTGTACTTGTACTTGGAAAAAATAACAACAGAGATATGAACAGAGAGAGCGAGAGAGCGGGAGAGCGAATGAGATTAGATTAAATAAGAAGTGCAGCGGCACAGCTAAAGCGAGAGAGTGAGAGAGCGTGGGAGATAGATAGATAAAACGTTTAGCTGTTGCGACGGCGCAAACAAAAGCTAGACGAAGAAGGCACAAAAAGGAATGCAAAATATGCAAAAGCTAACAC
The DNA here is from genome assembly GCF_035046125.1 of Drosophila serrata. Lineage (NCBI taxonomy): Eukaryota > Metazoa > Arthropoda > Insecta > Diptera > Drosophilidae > Drosophila > Drosophila serrata. Next base: position 705,505 of record NW_028257127.1, on the reverse strand, counting down.
TAGCAGCACAACTAAATTGGAAAATAAAGCCAATTATGTACACAAAATAGTATAGCTGCATGCACACGCGAAGTGAACGGGAAGTTATAAACACAAATTAGAAAATTTAAGTTAACCCCGGTGGTTAGAATCAATCTTTAATACAAAACGAGAGCGCAAGAAAAAAACACGTCCGTTCACTTGGAAAGATGAAGATATACAATTGACCTAGCAAATATGCCACTCTCGATTTACCAGGCAACAGATGCACTGCGATAACTCCCGTCGACTTTTCTGAATGAAATCAATGAATCACAAAACCCATGACGTTGAAGTGATCGAATCTTGTTCTTGAAGAAGTATTTTTGCGACAACAAGCGGTGCGAGCAATCCAAGCGGGTGGAACAAGGACAGAAAACTTTTTTTTGGTGATACTCGATGACTGATTCTTTGGAATGAACAAAAGAAGAAGAACACTGTATCCATGTGCTGATTCTAGTTCACGCCAAGAGCGCTGGCTAATCCCTCTCCACACGAATTGAGCTAGTAAGATGCGTGATTTTCCATAAATCCAGTGTGGTTTGAATGCAATTTGTGTGAGCGGGAAATGTCCTCGACGACTTGTTCCTTGATAATGCAAAGTGTCGCTAGGTCGTCTGCACCCGTGAGTAGGTCATCAACATAAAAAGACGTCTTTATCTCCCATCTCCCGCTCTCTCGCTTTCGCTGTGACTCTTCACTTCTTATCTTCATAGCTCTGTTGTTTTTTTCCCTCATTTTTTTCCAAGTACAAGTACAGTGGTAGGTCCTTATAATGTCCGTAAATATTGTCTGTTTCGCCAGAACCTGCAAGAAGGCTATTTCTGCAGAAGACCTTACAACCGGCTGCTGGCTGCGCGACAACGTCATGCACGCCAAGTGTATTTTGTTGCAGCTCGGACGGTGGATGATGTAAAAAAAAACATCGGCCTGCGTTACTGCTGTGAGGCCTGTCGCGATGTAGAAAAGGAAAAAATGTCTTTCCAAACCAAAAATGGTTTTAAGGGCATTTTAACGAGTTTTCGTAAGACTCTTGATATGTTCTTGGCGCTGGACACCCAATTTAATAGCCTTACGCTATTAAATGATTCTACAAGGCGCAACAAAACTGCTATTGGTGGGCAGCATGTAGACGGACCCCAACTACCTGCAATGGGCTCTCAGCAGCAGCCTCCCTCGTCATAGTCCTCGACCTCAGCATTAATTCCAAGAGTGCTGAGATCGAGCGCTAGAAAAGATTCGGTACCCGAATGTGCAGCGGGAGTGCCCGTACCGCCGGTTATTTCTGTTTTGTCCCTTGGGGGGTCGCAAATATTGACCCGTGTATAATGACATATCTGCCCAGGGTGTTAGGCCCGGTTCCACCGACGAGACATATTTTTGTTTCGCGGCTCTCCCCTGATCAAACATCGGAAGATGTTCCCGCCTTTATACAAGGCAACACCAGAGCCGATAAATTGAGATAAAGGTGGAAAATTTTAAATTTTCTTACGCTAGGGACATTTCATCTTTCAAAATAAATGTCCCTAACGAGCTCTTTAACACTATTTGCTCTCCCAACTTCTAGCCAGAGTACATTGTTGTTAAGGAGTTCGAAGCAAACAAAAAGAAAATGCGACCTGTAGGAATAACTCTTCCCAGGCCTGACCATACCAAAAAACTAACCTATTCCCTAGGTATTTTCTATCGGAATGCAAGAGGCTTACGTAGTAAGCTTCCTAACTTGTATTCTGATAGCCTTTAGTTTGCATCTCAGGTTATTGTGCTCACAGAAACCTGGTTAAAGCCGGAGGCTCTGAGCTCCGAAGTTTTTCCAACTGTGTTCACAGTATATCGGCTAGACCGCCCTATCAGGCGCGGGGGTGGAGTTCTTATAGCGGTGGACTCCTCACTCACGTCAGAATTATTAACCTTCGAGGAATGCAACGATGTTGAATTCCTCTGTGTGAAGCTATCTATCAAAGGTAGCTCCATTTTTATTACCTGTTACTACATACCTCAATTGTCGGAACTTCCTATTTATTGGAATCACCTTTCCGCTATTCAGATGGTTTCCAGTAAACTTTTGGATAGAAACCAGTTGGTAGTCCTAGGAGATTTTAATATTAGATCCTAATATCGGGTGTGACGTACAGAATATTTCTGGCCGTCCAGCCAATAAAGTCCTATGTTTTCGCAAGACGGACTTTGAACGGCTGAATAATTTTATAAACGAGTTGCCTTGGATATTTTTTATATTATATGCCAAGCTCAAATAAGCCGTCGTGGTTTACGAAAGAATTGAGCCAACTTAAGAATAAACAAGAAAGGAAGCTAACTTCGGCAAGCCAAAGTTTATATACATAGAACTTCTGTGACTAGGAATCCATACAATAACAAGAAAGGAAGCTAACTTCGGCTGGCCGAAGTTTATACACCCTTGCAGATAGAACTTCTATGACTAGGAATCCACACAGTGACAGATTTGCATTTTTGCTCCACATCTAACGATCGTTTGTATGGCACCTATATGATAAAGTCGATATATAGTGATATAGTCCGATTTTCATACAATTTGACACAAATTTTAAGACTGATATAAAATGGCTATACCTCAAATTTGATGAAAATCTGTTGAAAACTGAAAATGTTATAATTTTAAATTGTATTAATTTCTTGATCGTTCCTATGGGAGCTATATGATATAGTAGTCCGATTTTCATAAAATTGTAGAATAATATGAAATGACTATATCTCAAATTTGATTAAATTCTGTTGAAAACTAAAAATGTTATAATTTTGTTTCTAAAAATTTTCCGATCATTCCTATGGCAGCTATATGATATAGTCGTCCGATCCGGCCCGTTCCGACATATATACGAGTGAGAGTATATAGAAGGCTAACTACAAAGTTTCATTCAGATACCTTCAAAACTGAGAGACTAGTTTGCGTAGAAACGGACAGACGGACAGAAGGGCAGACGGACAGACGGACATGGCTAGATCGACTCGGCTATTGATCCTAATCAAGAATATATATACTTTATATGGTCGGAGGTGCCTCCTTCACTACGTTGCAAACTTCAGACTGAAACTATAATACCCTGCAAAGGTATAAAAATTATATATATTTGTGTTAAAAAACAATTAAATAATACCTGCTTTCATTTCATCCACCTATACATATTATATTTGCAGTTTTACATTCACAGATTTGCATTTTTCCTCTACATCAAACGATCGTTTGTATAGCACCTATATGATATAGTCGTCCGATTTTCATGACATTTGACAAAAAAAATTAAGACTAATATAAAATGTCTGTGCCTTAAATTGGATGAAAATCTATTGAAAACTGAAAAAGTTATACTTTTTTTGTAGAAATTTTCCGATCATTCCTATGGCAGCTATGTGATATAGTCGTCCGATCTTGCCAGTTCCGACATATAAACGAAAGAGAGAGTATATAAAAGGCTTACTACAAAGTTTCAGTCAGATAGCTTCAAAACTGAGTAGTTTGCGTAGAAACGGACAGATGGACAGAAGGACAGACGGACAGACGGACAGACGGACATGGCTAGATCGACTCGGCTGTTGATCCTGATCAAGAATATATATTCTTTATATGGTGCGTCCTTCACTGCGTTGCAAACTTCTGACTGAAATTATAATACCCTGCAAGGGTATAAAAATCTAGACTGTATGCTAAATTTAAATTCACCGGTTCTCAATCTGCCGTTTCATCTTATTTATCAGCTCGGTCAAACTTTACCGTGCTGAACGCGCAGTATTATAAAAACTATTTAACTCGTTGTAGGGCCCAGTTCTCACAGGACCCAAAACAGTTTTATAATTTCGTTAACACTAAACGTAAGCCTAAAACAAATCCTTCCTCGCTTTTATTTGAAAATACTACCGCAAATAATGATCAGGCAATAGCCGATCTATTTCAAACAACTTATGCAAACTCTTCGTATTTACACTAGACTTGTTCCTACTACATACACAAATTAAACTTAATTTTCTGTTCTAGCCTAAACGAAAGCTCTTTTCCTTTAAATCTTCATCGTGTCAAGCCAGTTTATTATGCCGACGCCCTGTGCTATCCCCTTCAGAAATTGTTTACCTTGTCTTTTGAAACCTCCCACTTTCCCATTATTTGGAAAGAATCGCTTATTATTCCTCTCCACAAAAAGGTAGCAAATTGGATGCCAGCAATTATAGAGGAATCTTTAAGTTGTCGGCCATCCCTAAACTTTTTGAAAACATTATCACCCCTCACTTACAGCACCTTTGTAGATCGGTTATTTCTCCATCTCAACATGGTTTTATTAAGCGGAGACCAACAACAACAAATCCTTTGGAGCTCTCTTCATATATTATAAAGGGCTTCCATAATAATTGTCAGACAGTTGTAATCTATAATGATTTCAGTAAAGCATTTGACTCTGTTAACCATTCTCTCCTCGTTAGAAAACACGATTTAATTGACTTTCCAAGTGAACTTCTTAATTGGATCTCAAGTTATCTGAATGGCAGGACGCAAAAGGTCCTCTTTAGGAATAATTTATCTAATGTTCTAAGGGTTACATCTGGCGTCCCGCAAGGAAGCCATTTGGGACCCTTATTGTTTACATTATTTATAAATGACCTGCCCAAAGTCTTGACTAACTGCAGAGCTTGGAGTGCAATACAATGACGTTGCCTGCCAGTCGGATTTACAAACAGATCACAATAATTTTCAAACTTGGTGCCGTGTAAACTTTTTAAACTTAAATGGCTCGAAATGCAAGCTAATGACATTCTCTCGTGTCGTTCCTAAGCTTGCTACTTACACGCTGAACTGCTGCTCTTTGGAAAGAATTAATTCTGTTGATGATTTGGCGTCCGCTTGGACTCAAAACTTGACTTTATTGATCATATTTCGTCTATGGTGAATAGAGCCAGGGGTGTGCTTGGATTTATTAAACGGTGGTCGAAGGAATTCAATGACCCCTATGTTACTAAATCCTTGTATACTTCATTAGTTCGTCCTACATAGAATATTGATGCTGCGTTTGGAGCCCTCAGTACGGCGTCCATAGTAAACGCATTGAGTCGATTCAAAAGAACTTTTTATTTTTCGCTCTACGCGGTTTAAATTGGGATGCAAACCAAAGATTACCTACCTACTCTAGTAGACTCCCATTAATAAACTTGCCGTCCTTAGCCAATCGTAGAACGATGCTAGGGATAACCTTTATTTTTAACCTTATCCATGGTGATGTGGAAAGTGCTGACTTGTTGAGTCAGCTGCAAATTATAATGATTTGTTCACACTAATCTCTAACGTAGATACTCTTCCCAAACTAAAATCTTTAATTCTAACACACTTAGTAAACATGCAAGCTAACAACCAGGCAGCACGCCGGTAGTCAATTTCCTTGTATTATGTCCTATATTTTCTATCGCGCCTACTAACACCTAACCCAAACAGGCACGTACCTGGTGTCATACGGACCACTTGAATGTACTGACCGTAGTGCATCAATTATCAATCCCAATTATGTACACAAATTAGAATAGCTGCATGCACACGCGAAGTGAACGGGAAGTTATAAACACAAATTAGGAATTTAAAGTTAACCCCGTTGGTTAGAATCAATCTTTAATACAAAACGAGAGCGCAAGAAAAAAACACGTCCGTTCACTTGGAAAGATGAAATATTAACTATTATTTATTATATATTTCCTATAAATGCGTGTTTTTTTTTTAATTTTCTAAGCTGTAAGTTATTTTTCGTATTTTAGTTCGATTTTCCAATAATAAATTTTTGCGGACATGTATATCTTACGAACTTTTTCTTAATCTCATTATTTCATTTAAGGCCCCTTTGTTTCATGGGGTTTTTCCTGTTAACTTTGAGCAATAATGTTCTTCAATGCGAATACCGTCTAAGGTTCTTCTTACACGACTAAGTGCTTCATAAGCTTGTCCAGCAGGCATGCATAGATCGCGCTAGCTCTATCTCTCTTACTCCTTTACGGAGGATCTAAAACAAAAAGAATTTATCAATCCTGACGATCCTAATCAGGATAATTAAATTTTTTATCAAATTATTGCATTGTCATCGGTCCTTGAGAAGTATGTAAAGTTATAAGCTTATCAGATATTTGGAAACCCTTGAAAATAGTGTTCAAAGATTCCGATACATACATACATACATCCCGAACTAATAAAAGTGTATTAAAAAAGGTGAAGGCAGAGTATGGAGAAGGCAGAGTATGGTCTCTTTATCTCTTACGTGACTAATTTTTTTTTTTTTTTAATATATTTTTTTTATTTTATTTTAGAATTTATAAATATGGATTTGCGTAGCTCGGACATGGAGGTTTGCTTATATATTTTCTCCAGAATATTGGTCACGAATAGTGGATGTTTCCCGCAATAAACAAAAAATTAATAAAATAATTACTGATTTAGGAAAGTATTAGTCAGAAGAAGAATTGATTATTGTCAAATTTATGTGCTACGGAGCCGATATGGTGAAAAAAAAAACTTGGCTTCTGTTCAAAGAAAAGAGCCTCAGTGCCTTCGGCAAAGCAGTGCATATGTGCATCACTCAAGAGAAACAAACAGGAAGAACAACAACACGGCAGCTGCGGCGGCTAAGTTAAAAAAAAAAAGTTGGGAAAAATAATCGCGGTGACTTCCGGGCGTGCTTAAATTCAAGTTCTGTATCTTTTGGCGGGTGTCGAACTATTTGTTAATATAGATAATTATTAGCCGCAGATGTTTAATTATTTCAGTGCCGGAAAGGTAAAATTAAAAAACATCAGTTTTGGGTCACGGGGAGAAAGTTCACTGCTTGTTATTGATATTGTTATTGTTATTGAGATTTAGCATTATTTGTTGTTAAGTTTAAAAGTCCTTATGACAGCCCAAAGGCAAGTGCAGCCTGCCCCACTCCCAAAAATCTAAGCACGATTTTCCTGCCCTTAAATTGTTTACATTTCCAATGTTAGTGAGGATTCTATGGCGAACACTTCATCACTGTTTTTATACCAAGATCATTTCTAAACAGATGATATTGGGATAAAATATCTAAGTAAAAGATTACAGCTGTGATGAAACAGATTTTAATGCTGTAAGCTTGTCTCCACTAAAAAGACACCGCTCAAAGTCACCTGCTGAAATTTGTCGTCAGTGCCATAAAAAAAAACCTAATTTCTGAAAATGACAAAATTAATTTAACTGGAAACGAAAAGATATTGTCAAAATACTTTTAAAAGAAACAAATATGAGATGAAATGATTTCGAAAAGTTTTTCGCTCAGAGCATTTATTACAGGTCAACCTCAACGTATGTTTTTAAGAGACTCTTCGGAATTAAACCTTCCCAGTCCAGCGTCTTTACAAAAGTGGAACAGCATAAAAAAATACCAGCTAGGAGACAACGAATGTTTATACTCAGCCCTCAAAGATACTGTAAAGGAAATGGCTGAATCTAAAAAAGGATCCATAATAACTAACATAATAACCAAAATGAAGTTTCAATAAAACAAATTAACGTAAAATTTTTCAGTTGACGTAATTGATGGCTTAGAGCATTTACTTGAACGCTCAAATAAAATGCGTATTTGTTATACGGTTTAAAAAAATGAAAATTTATTTATATTAAAATATATGAAATATAAATAAATAAAGTAATATAAAAGGTGAATGCTTAATAAGCCTTAAATATAAAAACATTAATATTGCTGAATATAATGGGTTCAAACTAAGACGCGGTGTGTATGATCAAGGAGGTAACAATAGAAAATGTACCTAGTTACTTGAAGTCACGGTTGAAAAACCTTACTTTACTTTTCACTTACTCCGCATATTTTCAAATCTATAAGAAATAACTTACTAAAAGCTAAGTTTAAAACCCCTCGCGGAATAGTTGATTTCTATATTATACGAGAGGTATATGATAGAGGTGGAGAACTATCGATGGCACTATCGACACTATCGATGGTTTTGCGCTATAGCACCGCCATCGATGGCAGCCCTGCACTATCGATAGTTTTGCACGCGGCTTATCACATCACAAAGAAAAAATAAAGTTGAAAGTGGAACGCCAAAATATAGTGAAAAGCTAAAGTATAGCTGAAATTAAAAATCTCCTAATGCTCTTTTTAAAAAAGAATTAGTTTTGTACATCTTTTCCGCTCGAATACACAGTTCGACGATGTACTTTTTATACAATCCCTAATCAAAAAACTAAATAAATTAATTAATTTTTTATTTTTAAGGAGTTAAAAATATAATAAAGTTTTGTTCAAATTTCATTTTATAGCTTTTTTTACATCTAAAAATTAAAAAGCATAACACTACCGATAGTACTATCGACACTATCGATGGTTTGAGAAAAATAATCGCTCACTATCGATGGCGACGACTATCGATAGTTCTCCACCTCTAGTATACGAATTAGAGCAGAGATCAGTAACGAGAACGATTAAATAAAGGGGGGAGCCTGCTATAGAGGCGTAAAAAAATCGATAGTTTCGAGAATTTTTTTGGGAAGGAAAGAAATGTCTGATTAAAATTAAAATGTTATGGTTTATTCTTATATTTTTCAAGAGTCTTCTCAAATTTTTTTTATCATCATACATAATATATTCTTCATGTTTTACGAAATCTACGGAGGCGCCTCCAGCGTGCACTTTCTGTGTGGCGGGCAAGATGCTGGTTGCAATTTTCATCTGAAACATAAAATTCAATTTTTAATTTTCAATAGAGTAATTCCTAGGTGAACCATAAAAATTTAACAAAAAATGAAAAATTCAATAATATTTCTCAGATAAAAAAAAATGAATTTTTTTTCAATCATTTCAGATCATTTAAAATTCTGGTTAATATTAACTTTCTTACGGTATTTTAGGTTCACCTAGAAGAGAATTTAATCCCGAATACAACGCATTTTGAATTGATTCGATAAAACGTTTACTTTTTTTCCTATCTTGCCCGCCAATTTGAAAAAATCATCAAAATTGAAATCCGAGAAATCGCGTGTCAAAGTTTTCGTTTCGTTCGGATACTTGCTTGACGCTTGCTCACTACTTCTTCTGCATCTCCGAAAATATTCTGCATTTTTTCTGAAATTTATAGACACATTCTTGGATAGTTTATGAAGAGATTTAGGCAAAAAAAATACGGTTTTTTGAAGCCTCTTAAGCAGGCTCCCCCCTTAACAAGAGCGTTAATCCAAATAGATTTTAGCTTATGCAAACAAGCAGATCCATCGAAATAGTTCGGAAGTGGCAGCCTCTACTGCTGCATTTGCCCAAAGAGTTAATGATTACTTGTATTGCCTAAATAGCAGAGTATTAACTAACAAAAGTAGCATGAAATGCGCACTTCAAATTAACATTGTCTAAGACAATGAGAGGTACTTTTACAAAAATATAGATAATTTTTTGACCAATAATGTACCCATTGAATTAACCTCGACTAGATATTTTTGTGGATATATTGCAAAGGCATCTAGTTGGGATAATAGCATATCGTTAATGATTAAAGAAGACGATCAATTAACAGCTCCATCTGAGCTTTTCTGTTATATTTTTTAATGTCTGAAAAATCCACATAAAGGTTTATAAAAATATTTTTTTAAATAACTAAATATTAGGAAATTTATAGTGGAACAACGTAATAAGTGCACAAATGAAAGTATTGATTACTTATTATGGTTTGATATACAAATTTAATGTTATGTGCATCAGGTAGATCTTTTCGATCTTTTAGATCTTCTTAAGCTTTGCAAATGGACTGTGATAGCTGATAGGCAGAATAAACAAGCTTAGTTTAGAATTGTATGTCATAAGTAATAAACAGCAACGATTTTGATAATTATAAATAAACAAATAATAATAAATAAAAACAAGAAAGGAAGCTAACTTCGGCAGTTTATATACCCTTGCAGATAGAACTTCGATGACTTCCTGGATTCCTTCCATACAATATAAAATATATATATTAATGTTAAAAAACAATGAAGTAATACCTGCTTTCATTTCATTCACCTATACATATTATATTTTCAGTTTTACATTCACAGATTTGCATTTTTGCTCCACATCTAACGATCGTTTGTATGGCACCTATGTGATATTATATTATTATAGTCGTCCGATTTTCATAAAATTTGACATAAAATTTAAGACTGATATAAAATGGATATATCTTAAATTTAATGAAAATCTGCTGAAAACTGAAAACATTATAATTTTTAATTGTATTCATTTTTTGATCGTTCCTATGGCAGCTATGTGATATAGTAGTCCGGTTTTTTTATAACACAAAATTGTAGATTAAAATAAAATGGCTATATCTTATATTTGATGAAAATCTGGTGAAAACTGAAGAAGTTATAATCTTTAGTTTTATTAATTTCTTTTATTTCTTATAAAATGGCTATGTATCAAATTTGATGAAAATCTGTTGAAAACTGAAAATGGTATACTTTTTAATTGAATAAATTACTCGATAGTTCCTATGGGAGCTATAGATATAGTCGTCCAATTTTCATAAAATTTTACACAAAATTGTACAATAATATGAAATGGCTATATCTTAAATTTGATGAAAATCTGTTGAAAACTGAGAATGTTATACTTTTTAATTGAATTAATTTCTCGATCGTTCCTATGGGAGCTATATGACAACAGCCACCGCCATTCTCATTCCTCTCAAATTTCTCGATCGTTCCTATGGGAGCTATATGATATATTAGTCCGATTTTCATAAAATTTTACACAAAATTGTAGAATAATATGAAACGGCTATATCTCAAATTTGATGAAAATCTGTTGAAAACTGAGAACGTTATACTTTTTAATTGAATTAATTTCTCGATCGTTCCTATGGGAGCTATATGATATAGTCGTCCAATTTTCATAAAATTTTACACAAAATTGTAGAATAATAATAATCTCAAATTGGATCAAATTCTGTTGAAAACTAAAAATGTTATAATTTTTTTTGTAAAAATTATCCGATCATTCCTATGGCAGCTATATGATATAGTCGTCCGATCCGGCCCGTTCTGACATATATACGAGTAAAAGTATATAGAAGGCTAACTACAAACTTTCATTCAGATACCTTCAAAACTGAGAGACTAGTTTGCGTAGAAACGGACAGACGGACAGACGGACATGGCTAGATCGACTCGGCTGTTGATCCTGATCAAGAATATATATACTTTATATGGTCGGAGGTGCCTCCTTCACTGCGTTGCAAACTTCTGACTGAAATTATAATACCCTGCAAGGGTATAATAACAATATAGAGGCATTCAAATCAAAACAAACAAACACATTGATATGCACATGTATACAGTGCAATACATGTTTGGGATCAGCTGTTAAGGGTGTATGTCACAAGCTTGGGAAAGACACGACAGAACGTCGTTATCTTGCATATAGAGCCGTTTAAATTTAATAAGTTTACGCGGCACCATGTTTGAAAATGATTAAAATCTGATTGTAAATCCGACTGGCACGCAACGTCCTTACATTACACGCAAAGCCTGACGTCGTCAGCCTGCAAAAGAAAAGTCCAATGCTTTACTGATATCAGTATAGATTACATATGTTTAAAAGTTCTTATGGAAACCCTTCATAATATAGGAAAAGAGCTCAATATATTATATTGCTTTTCATGTTCGCTTAATAAATCCATGATATGAAGAAATTACTTATCTATAAAAGTGCTGCAAATGAAGAGTTATTTTATTTTCAAAAGGTTTTGGGATGGCCGACAACTTAAAGATTGTTGGCATAAGTGATTCTTCCCAAATAAGGAAAAAGTTGGTTGTTTTTAGGGATAAGATAAAGAGTGGTTGTTCAATATTATTAGGTCCAATTATGATGCAATCATTGTATGTTTTTAAATCTAACTAGCAGTTGAAAATTTTAGTAAAACCATGCTAAATATTCCATCCCTGCGAAATGGATTATTGATTATTGAGGTATAATGGAATTTTCAGCTCTTATTTTGAGAAGTGTTACTCGTAAAGTATTTTTTGATTCGTGTAATCTGTTTTATTTCTGAATAATATATAAGTTTATCCGAATTTGATTTAACTACGTGGGTTTCGGTTCCGGTATTAATTAAAATTGTTCGATTTCTAACTATATTAAGATTTGGATTAATAGTATACATTTTTTCTATGTCTTTTGAATACTTAAGGGAGTTTTATGGTTTTCCGACGTGCCCTTTGCGAATCTTATGTTACCATTTTGCATGTTGAACGAACTTTCTTGTTGGTTTATTACGGTTTTAAAATCTACAACTTTCACGTAGTTTCCATAATCCGGGTTATTGTAAACATTATTGCGGTTGTAGCTGTATTGTAAGTAATTAATATTATTATTATTACCTCAAGCATAGCCTCTATTGCGGTAAATATCTCTGTTGTAACCCCCCGCGGTGGACATGCCCTCTTTGCGAGTATAGAATAGAGTTAGAACTGCCTCTCATTTCCGTAACATCATGCCAACAACATCATGCATGCCAAGTGCTCGGACGATGGAAATCATTGGCTCGCGCCACTGCTGCAGGACCTGTCGCGATGTGAAAATTTGTGTTTTACGCGGCAAGCCAAGGGTAGTTTTAAGGAGGTATTATCGAGTTTTCACAAAACTCATGATATTTTTAAGGCTTCAAGCTTTTACATGAGTCTACCAGAAAGAAAACTGGCAGACAGCATGTAGTCGGACTCCAACAACCCGCTGTAGGCTCTCAACAGCAGCCTATCTCGGCACAGCCCCCCAGTATTGGATTCAATCCAAGCAATCTTAAATTTAGTGATAAATAAGATATCGAATCTAAAATTGCCGATAGAGTAACCGTACCGCCGGTTACATTCGTTTTAATCCTTGGGGGTTTTAAATAATGACCCCTCAGAGCCCCGGTATTATATCCTCCAAGGGTGTCCTATTTTAAATTTCCTATTAAAATCCAAGAGGCCTATGTAGTTAGCTTGCAGACGTGATGGTGATGTTTAATATCTTTGTGTGAAGCTATCTGTCAATGGCAGCTTCATTTTCATTACCTGATCATGATCATTTATCGTTTCTCGTTTCCTAAAATAATTCCACTAATACCCTCCTAATGCAACACAAAATAATTTAATAACTTGATTTTTCCACATTTTCCAAGTCAACCTTGTTCGAAACACCTTAGAGCGATTGCCTAATCTTTGTTTTGTTATAGATCCGGCGAGAGTTAGTTTAGCTAGTGGCGCCGTCGACGCAACTCCAAGATCCCAATCTTCCTACGGTCGATGTGAATCTCGTTAATTCAGAATATATTTGACCGTACAGCCAATTAATAAATAATTTTATATCTGAACTTAATTGTTCCTATTTATACATGTGCACTGACGTGTCTGTAGCTATGGACAACTATAGAGGAATTCCTAATTTGTCGACCATCCCAAAACGTTCCAAAAATGTCATTACCTTTCATTTGTAATACCATTGTAGATCAGTTATTTCTTCATGTCAACATGAAGTTATTAAGCGTATATCAACAACAACTAATCTTTTCGAACTGAATTTCTTTATTATAAAGGGGAACTTATAAAGGGAACTTAATTGTTCCTATTTATACATGTGCACTGACGTGTCTGTAGCTATGGACAACTATAGAGGAATTCCTAATTTGTCGACCATCCCAAAACGTTCCAAAAATGTCATTACCTTTCATTTGTAATACCATTGTAGATCAGTTATTTCTTCATGTCAACATGAAGTTATTAAGCGTATATCAACAACAACTAATCTTTTCGAACTGAATTTCTTTATTATAAAGGGTTTTTATAACAACTACAAGGATATATAATCCAATTGATCTTCATAAATGGATTTTAGGTTATCTGAATGGATATCTGTAGTCTCGCATGCAACTTATTTGGGTCACTTATTGATTACAATATTTTAAAATGAACTGCTTAAAGTTCTGCCTATTTTCACAGTTACGAGGACGACGTCAAGCTTTTTCGGATTTAAAAACATATCTTAATAATTTGTAAACATGGTGTCGCCTAAACTAAAATGCAAACTAATGACATTGTCTCGTATTGTGGGACGTAGACCGAATGTTGCCGTCCTATTCTAGTAGACTCCTCAAATTAACTTGCTTTCCTTATTCAACCGCAGAGCTATGCTAGGTATCACCTTCATTTATGAGGTGAAATTACTGACTTTCTATGTTTGCTCAATACCGAGTACAAATATCCTTATACACTTATTGTTGCTCCACTGTAGAACATCCTAAGCAATCAAAAAATCAGGTAGATAATGTTTGGCCAAAGCTATTAAAAATACAACTTTATTTTGATTGAAATATCAAAGTATTTATGTTAAAGTAGAAAATAGTTGTTGGAAGAATAAAAAATATTCACAAATGACGGAGATATAGCCTATCTAATAAGGTAGATTTTTATTAAAAAATTAATCTAACTACATAAAATATCAGGGTTAAAATGTACTTTAGGCTATTCACATAAATTACAGCCGAAACTGCTAGACGAGGAAACGAGAATACATAAACACATACTACGAATGACTCCGAACCAGTTTGAAAGTCTGTTGGTACCTTTTAAATCAGTAACACATATAACTGTCTCTTTCAAGGTTTTAATGAATCTCTAATTAATGAAAACTGCATTACTGTGTCATAGCGCCATAAGCAAACCTAGACAAATCAAAAATCAAGTGTAAGGATGTTTATCACGGTATAAACAAAGCCGGGCTAGGATCCTCCACTGAAATATTTATATTTACGGGGACAGGCAGGATTTCGGGCCCGAGAGGCCGAGACGGGGAACAGGAAAGAAGGAGTAAAGGGGGAAAGGGGATGCTCCGCACCGGCTTTCCGGCGGTTCAGTGTCGGCCCGTCACCCGGATACCGACGCCTGTCCCACCGGTGACCATGTGCGGCTCGGCTTCGGTCCACGCCACGTCAACCGGCGGCGTGTTCCTCGGCCAGGGAGGGAGGGCTCGCTCGGGTTGTGGTTAGGCCGGCCCCGGTACCGGGTGGCGACCGTCCCTCAACTCGATTAAGGCGCTTCCCCGACCCCGTCACCCCGGTATCGGGGTTGCCGGACTCGCCTGGGTGGAAAGACACTTCCGGGCATAGGCATGGAGACCACGTCACCCGTGTGCCGCCCACTACGCCCGGAGAGGAACCCGGTTTGGACGCGGACCCGTCAACCGTGGGTCGCTTTCTCAAAGGGGGTCTGGGACACCATAGTAGCGTTCACATATATTTGTTTATTCCCTAAGATCCCTACCGGAAAAACTACTCCTACCTCTTTCTCGCACATGAACCCCGCAACGAGGATCGCGCCAAGGTCCAGCTCACCCGCTCCTAGTGGTTCTTCATGGACCGCCTTTCCACGGTGGCGGACCGCATGGGTGTCGTTGTTGTCGTCGCTGGCCACGTTTTTGACCTGAGCCTGGGTCGCCCGGGACTCTGGCTCCTTGCGGTGACGGTTCCAGGAGGCAGGGCACCCCTCCGGCCGCGTGGAGCCCGACTCCTGTTTTCCGGTTGCGGACCGGCTCCCGGAGGTTCGTCTGTCCTCCTGCGCTGTTTAAAACCGACTCTCAGAGGCACGTCTACCCTCTTGGGCTGCTGAATACCGACTCCGAGAGGCACGTCTGCCCTCCTGGGCTGTTGAAAGCCGACTTCCCTGTCGGCGGGCAGAGAGGCCTTCGGCAGCCATCTGCCGCCGAGCTCTCTGCTGCTCTGGCGTTTTTGCCCTTCGCTGGCACGAAGTTCGGATTTTGAAATTAAAAAAAATAAAGAAGCAAACGAAAAACTATCAGAATACAAGTTAGGAAGCTTACTACATATGTAAGCCTCTTGTATTCTGATACGTAATATAATGGATGTTTATTAAATTTTTGAAAAAGAAGTACATGACGCAGTGGTTTTATTGTTGCATGCGTTAACTAGTTGCGACAGAAAAATAACGACAAAATATGCATAATATGTTGATCTAGTACTTTTTTTAAAGGACCTGAGTCAATAGTTTTATTTGTATACCCTTGAAAAGGGTTTATGATTTCGGTCAGATGATTTGACGCCAGCTAATTGTTACTATTAATAGTCACAATAATTTACGTCATAAATTGAGTTAGAGGTATCTTCGTCAATTTTATCTTACCTTATGAACAGGTTTTTATATTTTAACAGTATAACTAGCCGAATTAATCTAGCCATGTCCGTTCGTCCGTCTGCCAGTTTATACGCAAAATAGTCTCTCAGGGTTAGAGCTATCTCGAAAAACTTATTTATATTATACGTACTAAATATGTACATATGAACATACATATATAAATGGCTTGATCGAACCACCAAATCCTGTGGCTGTCATTGAAATACTCTTAGTTTCTATTTTTTTTTACAGTACCCTTAAAAATTCGCAAAAAAAAATTTATAAATATATTTACTTGAATATGTTCGTCAACATTGAAATTATCAAAATAACAAAGATCAAGGCATCTAAATAATCTGGTTAATTGTGTTACTATAAATTGTTTGGTATCTAAAAGTTTAGAAAATACGTACCATTTAAAGGCCGATTGTGCCTATTTCTAATTGAAGAATCACTCTCATGTGGTGCAGAATAAGAGCCCCTTAAATCGTACATCATGTTCTAAAATGGTTATTTGTAATTAATTTGTCTAAAATAAAATATAAATATACTTACTGGAATGTTAATCAGCCTCTATTTTAATATATTTAGTTACACCATAATACATATAAACCTGTGTTTAATATTAAAAACAAAAATATATTAAAATTGCTATATAATATTGCATTTAATTTAATATTTAGCGAAGCGACAAAGTAGGAAAATATTAAAACGTTTTAGTGTTGAATTGCATTGAATTTAAGTTTAGAGTTTGTATTCATATATTATAAATAATATACCATATATATAAATAAAAAAATATATATATAGTGACATATCCACAGTCCCATAGACTTTAGCACATGCCTACTTATTCCACATATATGTACACCCATGAATCATCATCGAATGATAACCATACAGTCATTGGATACCACAACTCCACACGAGTTCGACAGTAGAATAAACACAAGTCCCCAGTAATAGACTAAACAATTTTATTGTCTAAACATCCTTTCCTATTTGTCACGTTCACACGTTCAAAGTTCGGACTCGTTAGCTCGAAAACAAAATAATCAAATTTCAAAAGAGCACTTGTATCCAAGAGCGAATGCACTTGAATCCAAGAGAAATTAAAGAATCAATTAAGCTCTCTCTTAGAATCTTTCGAAATCAATCAAGATCCACAAAAGCTCGAAACCGAGGCTTGATCGTCACCCATCCTAGTTCAATAAGCAGAGTTCAGTTTAAGACACGAAATTATTCGGTCGGTGTTCTTCTCATAAAAATATCTTGTAACTTATTCGGTTAAATAAAAATAAAAATAATTTCTTTTAACTTACGAATAACCAAGTATTTAATTGTCGCAGCCAGTAGGATCAAAAATTAAAATAATCCTTTCAGTACGGTATTGGTCAACTTAAAGGATAAGCTATACAACTAGCTATCCAGACCAACGAATTGAAATAGTGATTAAAAAATCGAAAATCCCGTGCGATCGGAAATAAAGTTCAAACCCGAATCTTTAATTCTGTGACTTTTAATACAACCAAACGAAAATCCCGTGCGGTCAGAAATAAAGTTCAAATCCGAATTTTTAATTCTGTGACTTTTTAAATAAAACAAAACTAAAAATGGCAACAGTGCAACAACTCTCCGAGCTACACTTAAATCAGTTGCTGAACCAAATCAAGGAGCTGCATTATTACGATGGCCCACCAGGAAAGCTGTCAATATTCATCAACCAGGTTGATCAACTGCTGACCCTGTACCCAACACAAGATAACCGGCAAGCTCATATAATCTACGGCGCTATAAAACGAGTAATAGTGGACAACGCCTTAGAAGCAGTAATCCAAGCAGGAGCAACATCATGGATGAAGATCCGAGAAGCCCTTTCCACTTCATTTAAGCATCATAGACCATATGTGACGCTGATAAAACAACTGGAGGACACGCCATATTCAGGGAGCATTAGTAAGTTCATCCAGATGCTGGAAGCACAGCATCGTAATATTTTTGATAAGTTAGAACTAGAATATAATCCCGTAGTTAAGAGCAATTATTCCGATATGTTAAAATGGACTATCAAGTCTACAATCGATAAGAAATTACCAGATAGAATGTACATGTCGTTGGCTCGTAAGGATATTGACACTATCCCAAAGTTAAAACAAGCCACTATGGAACTTGGTCTTTATGACGCAAATCCTGAAGACATGTATTTTCAAAAATCTCACGATTATAATCGCAGGAATAAGGGAAATAAAAATTTAAATAATAATCAAAGATATTACAATACCAAACATAACGCAAATTCTAACTATTCATCTACGTCTCAAAATAATAATCAAGCCAGTAATTCGAATCGAAATACCCAGAATCGAAATCGAAATAACCCTACTATTGTTGACCCACAAGTTTATCACAATTTTAGGAACAAGTTAAATCAAGGTAGGCAGAATAACCCATTAAACTATCAGCCCTCTACTTCACACAACCCGGGTAATAATGGTCCCGTTAAAAGACAAAGAGAAAGTAGTAGTGGACAGACTAAAATGGAGGTAGACGTAAATTTTCATCAAACTGCCTCGGAAATCTCGGATACGGGAGAAGAGGAAGTATCAATCCAATTAATTATGAAAACAATCTTTACAAAGGTATGATAGACACAGGGTCATCCATTAACATCATTATGGAAAATTTTGCGAATTTAAAAGAAAATAAAGAAAACCTCACGGTATATACAATTAAGGGCCCAATAAAACTAACGAAAAGTATAATGATTAAGCCCCAT
Source organism: Drosophila serrata (assembly GCF_035046125.1). Lineage (NCBI taxonomy): Eukaryota > Metazoa > Arthropoda > Insecta > Diptera > Drosophilidae > Drosophila > Drosophila serrata. Next base: position 686,537 of record NW_028257127.1, on the reverse strand, counting down.
GTAATATGTCCGTTCGAACAAAAATTCTATGTTCACAAATTTTCTCAAAATTATGATTTCCTGTTAGTTAGGTCGTCAATACTTAGTAGATACCAAAGCAAAGATTGATTATGAAAAGGAGACTGTAACCTTAGGTTCAAAAACCTATAAATTCAGATACGAGGATGAGAAGGGCGAGACCGCATCAACTAGATGCCTTGACCCAATCAAAAAGGGCGAGACCGCATCAACTAGATGCCTTGACCCAATCAAAAAGGGCGAGACCGCATCAACTAGGTGCCTTGACCCAATCAAAAAGGGCGAGACCACACTAAAAAAGTGTCCCAGTCCAAAAGACAAAAAGGTTAACACCAAAATCGAACAAAAAGTGGAGAAGACCGCACCCCTAAAGTGCCTTACTCCCAAAAACAGTAAAGATGCAGAGGATGCAGATGCAATGCAATCCGATCTCACATCCATTACTGACGAAACAATTAACTTCGCGATCAATAATGAATTACGCGAATGTAATGAGTTTAGACTCGAACACCTCAATGTTGAAGAAAAAGAATGTTTAAAGAAGGTCCTATACAAATATAGAGACATTCAGTACAGAGAAGGTGAGAATTTGACTTTCACTAGTACCATTAAATATGTTATCCAAACTCAACATGAAGATCCGGTTTATCGCAAACCATACAAATACCCCCAGAGTGTTGATCAGGAGGTAAATAAACAAATTAAGGAAATGATAGAGCAGGGCATTATCCGAAAATCTAAGTCCCCCTATTGTTCACCCATTTGGGTAGTTCCAAAGAAGGCAGACGCCTCAGGTAAACCGAAATTCAGATTAGTAGTCGACTAAGGACGCTAACTTAAAATTGCAATTAGATAAATGTGAGTTCATGAGGAAGGAAACAGAATTCCTAGGACATATTGTCACTACTAATGGAATTCGACCTAACCCAAACAAAACGAACGCAATCACAAATTTCCCATTATCAAAAACTCCTAAACAAATAAAATCATTTCTAGGATTATGTGGATTCTATCGCAAGTTCATTCCTAACTTTGCTAAGGTAGTTAAACCTATGACCCTAAAGTTGAAAAAAGGAGCGGTAATCGATACCAAATGCAGAGATTATGTAGAGTCATTTGAAAAACTAAAGGTATTGATAACTTCAGACCCGATTTTAATCTACCCTGATTTCTCAAAACCCTTTTCTCTAACAACTGACGCTAGCAATATAGCAATTGGAGCTGTTTTGTCACAAAACCATAAGCCCGTATGTTACGCAAGCAGAACGCTAAACGAACACGAAACAAACTATGCTACTATCGAAAAAGAATTGTTAGCTATAGTTTGGGCAACTAAATATTTTAGGTCATATCTATTCGGAAGGCCATTTGAAATATTAAGTGATCACAAACCACTGGTGTGGCTTAACAACATTAAAGAACCTAACATGAAACTACAAAGGTGGAAAATCAAATTGAATGAATTTGATTACAAAATTAAGTATCTTCCAGGCAAAGAAAATTATGTAGCAGATGCTCTTTCCCGCACAGTAATAGAAGAAGCCATGGTTGGCGAAATTGCTGATAGCATGGATGCAAGAATCCATAGCGCTGCAGAAGATAACTTAAATTACATCTCCATCACCGAAAGACCCTTAAACTATTTTTCTAGACAAATAGAAGTAGTAAAAGGAGAAATAGACACAGTTAACACGAGTCATTACTTTCAAAAATTAAAAATTAAAATTACATATAAAGAAATGACGATCGAGTTGGCTAAAAACCTCATCAAGGAATATTTTTGCACAAAGAAAAGCACTATTAATTTTCCAAATGGGCGTATATCGAAATCATAAGCCCTAATTGTTTCACAAAATTGCTGCGATGTACTCAGAAGTTAACTGATATTCTGACGTATGCAGAATTTAAAGATCTAATCTTAAAGAAACATAAGGAACTTTTACACCCAGGTATAGAAAAAACCATTAATTGGTTTAAAGAAGAATATTACTATCCTGACAGTCAGAAACTCATTCAGAATATTATCAATGAATGCGAAGTTTGCAATATAGCTAAAACTGAACATAGGAATACGAAACTTGTATTCGAAACGACACCCGAAGTCTTAAACAGGGAACCAAATCTTCCTATCTTGCATAGATATCTACTCGAAATTTGCTACTCTAATCGAAGTAAAAAGTAGAGATTGGCTGGAAGCAAAAAGAGCCCTCATGAAGATATTTAATGACATGGGAAAACCGCAAGAAATAAAAGCAGATAAAGATTTAGCGTTTATGTGCATAGCATTGCAAAACTGGTTAAAATCAGAAGGCGTAAATATAACCATCACAACAAGCAAAAACGGTGTATCCGATATAGAAAGATTTCATAAAACTGTAAATGAGAAGCTGAGAATTATTGGTAGTGAACAAAATATAGAAGACCGATGCACAAAATTTGAAACGATCCTATACGTTTATAATCACAAAACAAGGCACAATACCACCAAAAGAACTCCGGCAGACATTTTTCTATACGCAGGTAGCCCTGATTTTAATGTACAACAAAACAAAATTTAAAAGATTGACCAGCTGAACAAAAACAGACATAGTTATGATGTTGATACGAAATACAGGCAATCACTCAAAGTAAGGTGACCAACCCGTTTAAGAAAACAGGTCAGATTAGACAAGTGAATGATAAACACTTCGAAGAAACAAACAGAGGCAGGAAAATCGTACATTACAAGTCCAAGTTCAAGAAACAAAAGAAAACTAACAAAAGTAAATACGATAATTCCAGACCCATCGAAGAAGATTAAGAGATGCCCCGTATTCCCATTAATGATTATATATCTGGCAATCATCGCTCTTATCACCGTAGTCCAAGGCAGTAGCATAGAAGTAAATTCAATAAGTGCTAAAAATGGATACCTATGGTTTCAAACAGGAGTTACGGAGATACCCACGAGTTACGAATATCATTACTTAAGCATAAACATAACCAAGACCATGTTAATGTTTGAGAACTTGTTGGATGAAGCGAAACATTTTCCTGACATAATCCAAATAGATTACTTAGTTGAAAAACTAAAAAGGGAAATAAATGGTTTGAGAATAATCAAGAGAACCAAACGAGGTCTAGTAAATATTGTAGGAACAGCATACAAATATTTATTCGGCACACTAGATCAAGACGACAGGGAATTTTTAATCCGAAATTACTTAAACATGATTATTTGAAACAAGTAAATTCCGAGAAAATGCTAAAGATTAAAACATCCACTTGGCTAAAAACAGATACAAACGAAATTTTAATAATTTCCCATGTTCCTACCGAGATAACAAAAGTCCCAATATTCAATATAGTTCCATATCCTGATGAGTCCAATCCAGTCCATCCTTACTGAATCTATATTTGATAAGTTTTATATTTACGAAGATAAGGTCTATAATACACACACAGGTAAACCAATTTTCGATAAGTGTTTAACAGAAATTATTAAACAAGAACCTACTGAATGTAAATACACTAAAACACACAAAGATTACCAAATCAATTATGTTCAACCAAACATATTAGTCAACATTATTAAAATAAAGAATTGTACTATGCAAATGATGAATTCATAATTTCAAACAACCTTGCAGATTTTACACAGTCAATTTATATTGTCAACAACATTACCAAAATAGAACCTTTGGTATACATTCAAACAAGAGATATAATTTAATCCCATGTAAAATATTACAGCATGTTTCAAATCATATGTCTTACATCCTTTGTTATTACAATCCTAAGTCTAATATTGTATGTCAGTTATAAATTTAAGAGTATACCTAAGAAACTCATTGTTAAATATAAGAAAACACAAGAAGAACCAACCGATCCCGGAACAAATTGTAAATGATCAGATCATACCGGAAAATAACATTATGATTTATTCCACGTTATCCGCCTGAGGACAGGCTAAATTCAAAGGTTGGGGGAGTGACATATCCACAGTCCCATAGACTTTAGCACATGCCTACTTATTCCACATATATGTACACCCATGAATCATCATCGAATGATAACCATACAGTCATTGGATACCACAACTCCACACGAGTTCGACAGTAGAATAAACACAAATCCCCAGTAGTAGACTAAACAATTTTATTGTCTAAACATCCTTTCCTATTTGTCACGTTCACACGTTCAAAGTTCGGACTCGTTAGCTCGAAAACAAAATAATCAAATTTCAAAAGAGCACTTGTATCCAAGAGCGAATGCACTTGAATCCAAGAGAAATTAAAGAATCAATTAAGCTCTCTCTTAGAATCTTTCGAAATCAATCAAGATCCACGAAAGCTCGAAACCGAGGCTTGATCGTCACCCATCCTAGTTCAATAAGCAGAGTTCAGTTTGAGGCACGAAATTATTCGGTCGGTGTTCTTCTCATAAAAATATCCTGTAACTTATTCGGTTAAATAAAAATAAAAATAATTTTTTTTAACTTACGAATAACCAAGTATTTAATTATATATTATTTACATAAATTAAAGCACATTATCCTATGCGGTCTTTACTGATTTATTTTCTCGTAATTGCATAACTTTCCTAGACATTTCTACTTAAATCCCCATTGCATGTTTCTAGGCGCCAAACTAATATTATTTTCTTAGGAACAGGTCCCTCTCCTTTTACTGTAATAATTATATTTACCTACCACCACACAAACAATTCAAACTTAACGGAAATATTTTTTTAAATTAATTTAATTTTATTAAGTTCTTATCCTATGATATGAAGTTTACACTTATCACTAGTAACATTGAATTTTAAATATTTTTTTAGTTTAGCACACATAGACTTATAAATATAACTATATAACTATATAACTATATAACTATATAAATATTACTATCAAATCGTTCTTAGTTTAATATATTTCTGTTCTTCACATTTTATTTTAAATATTCTTTAATTATTACTGTTTGGAAACGAGACACTCTGTATATTTGTTTTTGTATACTTGATTTGTCCGCCGCTTATCAGCGGAATCAATTCGAGCTTCCCGCCGCTGCAACTGTTATAGAGCTTATCTAGTCATTTTCCATAAACTTCTAACTCCTAACTGTAACTTGTTTACATCTTCGACTAAACTTGTCGTATGATGTGCAAGCTTTCAAACGCATGGCGGTCGTCTTAATTAATTCGTGTATGGAAAATTAACCAATAAATAAATAAAACAGTAACACTAGCGGATTCAATTATAGACAATTACTAATTTTATTGTAACCCGAAAAATTAAAATATAATAGCACGTCGTCTTAATCAATTCGTGTATGCAAAATTAACCAATAAATAAATAAAACAGTAACACTAGCGGATTCATTTATAAACAATTACTATTATTATTGTACCCCGAAAAAATTCAAATATAATAGCACGTTCAAATTGATTTTGCCCTGCTATTTGAGGACTGCTAAAAGAAAGTGCACACCAAGGTCTCTCAATGAAGGTTTGCCCGTTTAAAAAGTAGAAAAAACAGTACAATATTTATTGGTCTTGCTGTGTAGTGATTTTAACGTACAATATAATAAAATAATAAAAAAATTTAAAAGAATGAGGAGAACAATGGAACTATATTTTTTTTTATTGATTTGTTGTATGCTCGCTGTACTTTATACATTGGTGCATACATATAAAACCAATATTAACATAAATATAGAGCCCAAGTCATTCAACCAAGTGGCCTAAATTTGAACTTGTCGGTATGCCTTGGTCAGCTAGCACAAAGTGCAGCTATAGTGGCATTCGAAAAACTTAAAAATATTCTTGTCTCCCTTGCTTACCCAGATTTCGGACAAGAATTCCAGTTGACTACAGATGCCTCCAGCAATGCAATAAATACCGTACTAGAAAAAAATCATACACCAATAACATTCATTTCGCGTACCCTATCGAAAGCTGAAGAGAATTATTATTAAAAACTCATTAACTTTTTGAAAAACAGATTCGACCCAAAACTCGTAAACTGAATGTTTACATCTGAAGAGGTCATGGGTATGCGTTACGGGCAGTACATTCAAGTGGCACGTATGACACCAGGCACGTGTCTGTTTGGGTTAGGTGTTAGTAGGCGCGATGGAAAATATAGGACAGAAAACAAGGAAATTGACTACCGGCGTGCTGCCAGGTTGTTAGCTTCCATGTTTACTAAGTGTGTTAGTATTAAAGATTTTAATTTGGGAATAGTATCTATGGTAAGAGATTAGTGTGTACAAATCATTATAATTTGCACATAAGACTGTAAAAGGTTCATGCAGTTCAAAGGAGGTTGTACAGTGGCGCAACACGAATGGGATATAGGATCTAATAGTTCTACATGGTACGTGGAAATTAAGCTGACACAACAAGTCAGCACTTTCCACATCACCATGGAGAAGGTTAAGAATAAAGGTTATCCCTAGCATCGTTCTACGATTGGCTAAGGACGGCAAGTTTATTAATGGGAGTCTACTAGAGTAGGTAGGTAATCTTTGGTTTGCATCCCAATTTAAACCGCGTAAAGCAAAAAGTAAAAAGTTCTTTGAACCGACTCAATGCCGTACTGAGGGCTCCAAACGCAGCATCCATATTCTAAGATAGGACGAACTAAAGAAGTATATAAGGATTTATAGGGGTCATTGAATTCCTTCGACCACCGTTTAATAAATCCAAGCACACCCCTGGCTCTATTCACCATAGACGAAATATGATCAATAAAGTTAAGTTTTGGGTCCAAGCGGACGCCAAATCATCAACAGAATTAATTCTTTCCAAAGAGCAGCAGTTCAGCGTGTAAGTAGCAAACTTAGGAACGACACGAGAGAATGTCATTAGCTTGCATTTCGAGCCATTTAAGTTTAATAAGTTTACACGGCACCAAGTTTGAAAATTATTGAGATCTGTTTGTAAATCCGACTGGCATTCAACGTCATTGCACGCCAAGCTTGACGTCATCCGCGTACATAAGCACTCTGGAGTTAGTCAAGACTTTGGGCAGGTCATTTATAAATAATGTAAACAATAAGGGTCCCAAACGGCTTCCATGCGGGACGCCAGATGTAACCCTTAGAACATTAGATAAATTATTCTTAAAGAGGACCTTTTACCTTCTGCCGTTCAGATAACTTGAGATCAAATTAAAAAGATCACTTGGAAAACACATTAAATCGAGTTTTCTAACGTGAAGAGAATGGTTAACAGAGTCAAATGCTTTACTGAAATCAGTATATATTACACCTGTCTGAAAATTATTATGGAAGCATTTTATAATATAGGAAGAAAGCTCGAAAAAATTTGTTGTTCTTGTTCTTCGCTTAATTAAACATGGAGAAATAATAATAAACGATTCCTTCCAAATAATGGGAAAGTGGGAGGTTTCTAAGGACAAGGACAACAAAGAAGATCTAAAGGAAAAAAGCTTTCGTTTAGGCTAGGACAGAAAATTAAGTTTGATTTGGGTATGTAGTAGGAATAAGTCTGGTGTAAATACGAAGATTTTGCATAAGTTGTTTAAAAAAACTGCGAAAATAGATCGGCTATTGCCTGATCATTATTTGCGGTAGTATATTCAAATAAAAGCGAGGAAGGATTTCTTTTAGGCTTACGTTTAGTGTTAACAAAATTATAAAACAGTTTTGGGTCCTGTGAGAACTGGGCCCGACAACGCGTTAAATAGTTTTTATAACACTGCGCGTTCAGAACGGTAAAGTTTGACCGAACTGATAAATAAGATGAAACGGCAGATTGAGAACCGGTGAATTTAAATTTAGCATACTGCCTAGATTCAATTCTTTAGTAAACCACTGCGGCTTATTCGAGCTTGGCGGATAATATAACAGAACACATTCAGTAACAAGAAAGAAAGCTAACTTCGGCACGCCGAAGTTTATATACTCTTGCAGATAGAACTTCTATGACTTGGAATCCCAACAATATAAATTATATTTATTTGTGTTAAAAAACACTGAAGTAATACCTGCTTTCATTTCATTCACCTTTACATATTATATTTGCAGTTTTACAGTCACAGATGTGCATTTTTCTCCACATCTAACGATCGTTTGTATGGCCCCTATATGATATAGTCGTCCGATTTTCATAAAATTTTACACAAAATTTAAGACTAATATAAAATGGCTATACCTCAAATTTGATAAAAATCTGTTGAAAACTGAAAATGTTATAATTTTTAATTGTATTAATTTCTCGATCATTCCTATGGCAGCTATATGATATAGTCGTCCGCTCCGGCCCGTTCCGACATATATAAGAGTGAGAGTATATAGAAGGCTAACTGCAAAGTTTCATTCAGATAGCTTCAAAACTGAGAGACTAGTTTGCGTAGAAACGGACAGACGGACAGAAGGACAGACGGACAGACGAATAGACGGACATGGCTAGATCGACTCGGCTGTTGATCCTGATCAAGAATATATATACTTTATATGGTCGGAGGTGCCTCCTTCACTGCGTTGCAAACTTCTGACTGAAATTATAATACCCTGCAAGGGTATAAAAAATGAAATCATGGCATTGTAAATATATCCACTGCAACTGCCATATCAGTGCACATGTATCGATCGGAGCAATTGAACTCATTTATAAAATTATTCAGCCGTCCAAAGTCCGCCTTGCGAAAGCATAGGACTTTATTGGCTGGACGGTCAAAAAAATATTCTGTACGTCACAACCTATATCAAGAGTCACATCGAAAGTTGGATGATAAGGATCTTAGGGCTGCGTCAGAGGCGCCATCCTTGCTAAACTGACTCTCGCAGGGTCAGAGACGAAGAAAAGATCGAGCAAGCGCTGTTAGGAATTTCGCAGATGGTTGACTTGAGACAGCGAAATGTCGAACAAGCCAGCGATAAAGTCATGTTGTGTAGGTGTATGGAGAGTATTGGTGGAATTACTTGAGCACCAAATAGCACCAGGGATATTAAAATCTCCTAGGACTACCAATCGGTTCCTATCCAAAAGTCTACTGGAAACCATCTGAAAATCGGAAAGGTGATTCCAATAAATAGGAAGTTCCGACAATTGAGGTATGTAGGAACATGTAATAAAAATGGAGCTACCTTCCCACAAAGGAATTCAACATCGTTGCATTCCTCGAAGGTTAATAATTCTGACGTGAGTGAGGAGTCCACCGCTATAAGAACTCCAACCCCGCGCCTGATAGGGCGGTCTAGCCGATATACTGTGAACACAGTTGGAAAAACTTCGGAGCTCAGAGCCTCCGGCTTTAACCAGGTTTCTGTGAGCACAATAACCTGAGATGCAAACGAAAGGCTATCAGAATACAAGTTAGGAAGCTTACTACGTAAGCCTCTTGCATTCTGATAGAATACAAGTTAGGAAGCTTACTACGTAAGCCTCTTGCATTCTGATAGAAAATACCTAGGGAATAGGTTAGTTTTTTGGTATGATCAGGCCTGGGAAGAGTTATTCCTACAGGTCGCATTTTCTTTTTGTTTGCTTCGAACCCTTTAACAACAATGTACTCTGCCTAGAAGTTGGGAGAGCAAATAGTGTTAAAGAGCTCGTAAGGGACATTTATTTTGATAAAGGCGGGAACATCTTCCGATGTTTGATCAGGGGAGAGCCGCGAAACAAAAATATGTCTCGTCGGTGGAACCGGGCCTAACACCCTGGGCAGATATGTCATTATACACGGGACTTTAAGGGGTCAATATTTGCGACCCCCCAAGGGACAAAACAGAAATAACCGGCGGTACGGGCACTCCCGCTGCACATTTGGGTACCGAATCATTTCTAGCGCTCGATCTCAGCACTCTTGGAATTAATGCTTAGGTCGAGGGCTATACCGAGGGAGGCTGCTGCTGAGAGCCCGTTGCAGGTTGTTGGGGTCCGTCTACATGCTGCCCACCAATAGCAGTTTTGTTGCGCCTTGCAGAATTATTTAATAGCGTAAGCCTATTAAATTGGGTGTCCAGCGCCAAGAACATATCAAGAGTCTTACGAAAACTCGTTAAAATGCCCTTAAAACCATTTTTGGTTTGCCGCATGAAAGACATCATTTCGTTTTCTACATCGCGACAGGCCTCGCAGCAGTAACGCAGGCCGATGTTTTTTTTTACATCGTCCACCGTCCGAGCTGCAACAAAAATACACTTGGCGTGCATGACGTTGTCGTACAGCCAGCAGCCGGTTGTAAGGTCTTCTGCAGAAATAGCCTTTTCGCAGGTTTTGCGAAACAGACAATATTTACGGACATTATAAGGACTTACCACTGTACTTGTACTTGGAAAAAAATGAGGGAAAAGAAACAACAGAGCTATGAAGAAGTGAAGAGTCACAGCGAAAGCGAGAGAGTGGGAGAGCGTGGGAGATAAATAGATAGCAAAAACGTTTGGCTGTTTCGACGGCGCAAACAAAAGCTAAACAAAGAAGGCACAAAAAGGAATGCAAAATATGCAAAACGCTAGCACTAACAGCACAACTAAATTGGGAAATAAAACCAATTATAAACACAAATCTGAATAGCTGCATGCACACGCGAAGTGAACGGGAAGTTATTAACACAAAATAGAAAATTTAAGTTAACCCCGGTGGTTATTTTCAAACTTTAACATAAAACGAGAGCGCAAGAAAAAAACACGTCCATTCACTTGGAAAGATGATTTTCTAGCAGAACAACTTAAGATATCAGACACAACGGCCCCGTATTCATCGACGAGTAATGAACAAATGGAGAGATTCCATTCAACACTAACGACAGCACGACATTTGCAGACTTACTTTTTAAGTCAGTTCAATAATATAACAAATCCATACATGAGTAATGAAAGACAGACCTACAGACATATTTTTTAGAAGCACAATTCCAAGAAAAAAAAGACATTGAGAAAATGAAGGAAGAAATCAAACAGAAAAAAAAAGCAAAACAAATTACTGATCTAGATCAACTGTTTATTGTTGGCTGTGCTCTAATGCCGCACACCCTGGCTGCGCCGATCTTGGGCATGTTGGCCCGCGCATCGCCGACCGCATACGGGATCACGCTGGCTTGGATTGGACGTGCCCGAGCTGCCTTCATATTAAATCCGAAATGCGGATTTTTATGAGACAAACCCATTTGGAGTTTCAATCCTTGGCGGCTGGATTCAAGGATTTGGCAAGCCGTTTCCAGAAAACGGAATCTTTTTTTAAATCAATGAAACTGATAAGTGTCACGCCAATATAAAATACAATTAAACCAAGAAAGGAAGCTAACTTAGGCATGTCGAAGTTTTATACCCTTGCAAAAACAAATTCGATGACTAGGAATCAATACAATATAAATTATATATTTTTATGTTGCTGCTTTCATTTCAGGTACCTATACATATTATATTTGGCACCTATATGGTACAGTAGTCCGATTTTCGTAAAATTTTACACAAAATTGTAGAATAATATAATATGGCTATAATTTAAATTTGATGAAAATCTGTTGAAAACTGAAAAAGTTATAATTTTTTAATTTTATTAATTTCACGATCATTCCTATGGCAGCTATATGATATAGTCGTCCGAGTGAAAGTATATAAAAGACAACCAACAAAGTTTCGTTCAGAAAGCTTTAAAACTGAAAGATTTGTTTGCGTAGAAAAGGACAGACGGACACGGCTAGTTGATGCTGATCAAGAATATATATACTTTATATGGTCAGAGGTGCCTCCTTCACTGCGTTGCAAACTCAGTACGATTTTGGGTACTAGGTTTACTCTTTCCTACTTAACCTACATGCGACTGTCCTCGGTAAAAGGGTACCAGTCCTGGTTGGATATACTTTTCCTGCGTTTCCGTAAGGGAGCGGTTGTTCTTTCCGTCTGCTTACTTTTTCGTAGGAGATCTGTGGCCAAGTCTATTATTACTACTAGGAGGATATAAAAACTATGTATATTGTAGTATGTGCATATATCGGCAACATTAAGTTGCATTAAATAAATAAACAAACTCTAGTAGACGTGAAATAAGATCACCCACTTATGCCAGACGCTAAGTCAGCATTCCCACGCTGACCGCTATCAGCCAGTTATGCTGCACTCTAAGCCAGCATTCACACGCTGACCATGTGCAATATATATATATGCCCATAAGACTCTCTCTCCCTTTAACATAATATATAATATATATATATTCGGCTGCGCTTCTGTCGCTGCCAACGGCAGCGCAGTCGCACGCCTTTATTATGTACTTAGGCTAAGTTCACCAAATTATTTTGAATAAAATACATTCTGAAAATGACTACTTATGAGCACACCCGTGCTAACCAAATTTTACAATAAATAAAATTATACAATATCATATAGCTGCCAAGGGAACGATCCGAAAGTGTTTACAAAAAAATGTATAACATTTTAAATTTTGAACATAATTTTTTCAAATTTGTGATTTTTATATTATTCTACAATTTTGTGTACAATTTTATGAATATCAAACTATTATATCATATGATAGAAACGATCGAGAAATTGATGCAATTAAAATTTAGAACTTTTTCAGTTTTTTTTACAGATTTTCGTCAAATTTGAGATATAAAATGGCTATATTATTTTACAATTTAGTGTAAAATTTTATAAAAATCTGACTACTACATCATATCTGCCAAAGAACGATCGTGAAATTAATACAATTAAAAATTATAGGTTTTTTAGTTTTCGACAGATTGTCATAAAATTTAAGATTATTATACAATTTTGTGTAAAATTTTATAAAAATCGGACGACCATGTCATATATGTGCCTTACAAACGATCGTTAGATATAGAGGAAAAATGCAAAACTGTGAATATAAAACAGTAAATATAATATGTAAAACGGTGGAATTATATGGAAAACATTGGAATTAAGTGTTTTATGTGAGGAAGAACTAAAAGTTAAAATTAAAAATTCGAACTAAATAGGGAAACCTAGGTACCTAGGTGCCCCAGTACTGGCATCACTAGAAAATGCCTTCAAGAGGACACCAGGTGAAAAAAAAAAAACACCTTGATCTTCAAGGATTCCGAAACCGCACAATATCCGGACAACTAAGGACCATACTGGCATATGCGCGGCCCGGAAAGAGGGCCTTCCATTTTAGCCTAGCCTAACCGAATATGTTAACTAATCGTTGAGTAATTCTTAAAGAATTGTTGATGGATTGCTGATGATTTGTTGATGAATTTGTTGTTTTTTTTTTTTTTTTTTTTTTTTTTAGATTTGGAAATCACATATAAAGCATGTTTAGGCTTTTTTGTTCACAATCCTTTTCTAATTGAAGTAAATCTAAGAGCTAATAATTACAACTAAACAAAAAGAACGCCGTCTCCGGATGATCAGCTCTTTGCTTTTCTGTTTGCCTTGAGCAGTTTCGCCTTGAGAGCCTTGACGTCCACCTTGCTGGATGAGGAGCTGTCCTTCTGAGACGAAGAAGCTTTCTCCTCTGTAGGTGGCACAAAGTCCTTGTTCCGACGCTCGTCCTGGCGCTTGGCCGCCTCCGCCTGCTTGGCGCTGCGCTCCTGCTGCCGCTTGGCTTGTTTTTGCTCCTGGTTGAGGAAGTACTCGCCCGAGGCCAGCTGCTTGTCCACCTTGCTCTCCGGCTGTGTAGGCGGGAACGGTGTGTACTCCTTCTTGGTCTTGCGCACCTTTGGCTGCTTGCGCTTGCTAATGTTCTTGTTCTTGAACTTGGGCAGAAACCGTGACCAGTCCTCGTTGGCCAACCGCGGGTCCTTCATCAGCTCGCGCTTGATCATTAGCGCCTTGATGTTGTAAATGAACGTTGTTCATGGTCTCCAGCACAATGTCTCTGACCTGCTGCAAGCCCTTGTACGGACCCAGAGCCGAGACAGTGTTGCCCTGAACCAGCACGTAGCAGTCGGTGAGGAGCTCAATGGACTTGAGCGTGGCTCCGTTGCCACCGATCAGGCGCTGGCGCCGCTTGACGAACTTCTCCTTCTTATGAACCAGATTGCCGATCTTGATGATGTCGCAGTCGATGTCGTCCTGGAGCACACGGTTTGCCTGCTCGAAGGGCACACTGCGGGCCATCATCTTGATCATGTCGCGCGCCTTGATGATGATGTAGGGATCCCACGTCTTACGGCTGGTCTTCACCACCATGCTGCCCTCCATCAGGTCCAGTTCGGCCTTCAAGTGGTGCTCTGCCACGCACTGCTCCACCAAGGGCCACACTTCCTTTAGGTAACGTTCTCGGTACTTGGGGAATAGCGTGGCGAACGAGCTCTCCTCCACCATGCCGTGCGGATTGTCCTCTGCCTTGAAGGTGGGTATCTTCATGGCCCAGGCATTGTCCACCGGCTCCGTGCTGATCTTGGTCTCCTCCGTCTCGCTGTCGCTCATGGTTCACCGGTTTTCGACGTATTTATTTATTTATATTTTCACAGGTGAGTTTATATGTATGGACATTCATCGATGATTTATCAACAATACCGCCTTGACTGTTGTGAAATCGTTGCGGAACAAGAAAGTGCGTAAGTGAATATATGTGTGCTTCTGTTTGCCAGCGCAAGCACCAAAAATGGAAATCGCGTTTTTCGATTATTTTTCAATAGTCGCACGCTTAATACTCTAATGTTCCAATGTGATGTAATGTATAAATACCATATATTGTGTGTCAATAGCCGCTATTACTTACATGACAGTCAGCCAATAGGGTACACAGGGGGATCAACGGATGACCGAGTCATCTGTCGTATCTGGTGGTACCATCCGTAGTGCGGCTATACTTTCCAAGCGAGGGCGGCTGGAAGCAGGTCCCCAATCGAGGTTCGACCGGGGATGCTGACCAATTGTAGTCGGGCGGACCTGGGCAAGTCTTAAAACAGTCTCCCTTCAAGTCAGGTGTGTGACGCGACCCGTGCACACTGACTTCCAGGTTCGCAGCTGAGGGGTAAAGCCAGCTGTGTCTGTACGGAGCCTTCCCAGGGCCAGGCAACCCTGGGTCGTAAGTGGCCTTGCCGCAGTTTTGGGGCGAAGCTGCGGTCGACCTATCTTCAAAGCCCCAAACCCCCTCTGGCCCGCTGCGCTTGCCAGGTTGAGCAAAGCGTGCGTTTATGTATTAAAATGAATTCTAAAAACCGAGCTTCGGAACTCCCGGGAGAGGATAAACCCCAAACAATGTCAACGAAGGACGAGAAGGAGATGCAGAGGCCGAGACTGGTCGCTGCATCTCACATTGTATCGGAGACCGACGGAGAAGAGTCGCAATCCGAGGGGAGGGCGAGTAGCACTCCCCAATCAAAACATACAGGTAGGGCTCAGCTGAGCACCACCTCAGAGATAGCGAAAATGTCTCACCATCAGAGACGAGCGAGGGTCAACAGAGCCCGCTTCGTTCTCGGCAAGATAGCCAATAATGAGGCTGAGGGCAAAACTGACCATCGGGATGCCGAGGACAAGGCCAAATTCCTTGCGGAGATCGCACCTAAGAGGTCTAAAGACTCACTGGGCAAGCCGAGAGCGACTAACTTTGTCAGCAAGGCAAAAAAGTTTAGCGAGGTGCCTGCTGTCGGAGAAGTGGGAGAAGATAGAGGCCAAGTTGGCCGACAAGGTAACCGACAGGTTGGTTAGCATGCCGACCGGTCCCATCCCCTCCTTCGACTCCTCAGACGTGGTCAGGGAGCCCCGGGTCACCAGATGTGACGACCGGTTCTCTAGGAGCTTCCAGGCGAAATGTGTGGCCTTTAAATTAGGCAATTCCACGCCACGGAGATCCCAAGAAGACCCAGAGCTCGCATCTGGTGGCCGAAGGGACAAACCGACCATAGGCCAGGGTGATCGCCTGTCTGAAGGCCCAAAGCCCAGACGTCCATACAGAAGACTAGACCATCCCCGGAGCAGAACAGGTACGTTGCGTGCCGCAGCTGGAAGCCAACGACCATAAAGTCCTGTACGGCATTAACAAGGCCAAGCTAGGGTCTTCCTGGCCGAGCCAAACGAGATTCTGGAGGAGGTCGATGACAACAACAAAGCCCAAAAAGCATACAAAAAATCAGTATATATGTAAGTGGGCAATAGATTCTTTCGAAAAGTACAAAAGCCCGAGCCCAGACAGCATAATAGCGGCAATGTTACAATCAGACAAAAAAAGCATCTAATGATGACTAAAAGCCACTGACGAAGTTTGTATAAGACTGAGGCACATCCCGCTCCTGGGAAGGGAAGCGAAAGTCATCTTCATACCGAAATCAGGCAGAAGGGGGCACATCCTAGCAAAGGATTACAGACCGATAAGTCTCACCTCCTTCGCCCTGAGACTCCTGGACGTTCACATCCGGAAGAGACAACAGGGACATCGACTTTCGGATGCGCAGGCGGAGCAGCCTAACAATCTAGGAGTGATACTACACAAAAAGCTCTCATTAAAGAAAAACATTGCGGAAAAGGCAAGAAATGCTTTCTTCTCCTGCAGGAATATGTTTGGAGACAAATGGGGACTACACCCAAAGATCATTATATGGCTCTACACAGCAGTGGTACGACAAATACTAACATATGGGGCCCTTGTATGGTGGCCGGCACTAAGTAGGGCATAAAACAGATCGAAGCTGACACGAGTACAACGAGCATAGAGTGCGGGGGCCATGGGAGGAATGCTGAATATAATGCCGATAGAACAGGTGGTAAAGGACATTGCAGCCCCGAGCGCAGTAAGATTGAAAGCAAGCAATTGGTGGAAGGAATACAGCGCCGGGCACGGCAATATACTTGAAAGCTTCAGAATAAAGGCAAACGAAAAAAACGGACTACATGACCGCGCAGTTCAACTTCCGGAACGCATTCTCAACCTCATACCCAACAAGGGAAGATTGGAGAAGGGATAAAGTGGCAGTAGAGAACGAGGTGTCCCTCTACACCGATGGCTCCAAGATGAGCTGTGGCGTAGGGGCTGGGATGTAGGCTGAAAATTGGGGAATTGACTAAGACTCAGCCATAGGGCCATACTGGCCGATGATTGCCCCCCTCAGGAGGTCGTCCGGTTCAACATCTCGGACTCAGCGGCGGTCTTTCAAGTTGAGTTTGCTAGCCATAAGGGAAGCAGCCCAACTCTCCTTACGGCGGGAGCTTAAAGAGCATAGCAAGTGCGGATCTACTGGAATAGCCAGCTATTAAATCCCAAGCTGTCGTGAAAACAAACTCACGGCAAATGGCAAAATGCAAGAAAAAAATGAGGTAAAAGTAACCTGGGTACCGGGACACAGATCCCATTGTGGGCACATAACCCAATCTGTAGAAGTTGCAAACTAACTACAGAGCAAGAAACACCGGAACATCTGCCCTACTACTGCCCAGCGCTAAACAACACCTAACTTCGCCACTTTGGTACCTATCAGATGGAGTCACTGGGAAGCATAGGAAAGCTAAAGCTATCGGCAATACTAGGTTTCCTTACTGACTCAGGATGGTACTGAAAGTGATCGGGACCACAAATTGCAAACAGAGGGAGTGGAGCAAAAAGGAGCTTAGCTCTAATTTGAAGCTCTAGTCTTGTGCCTCACCACTGTAACCTATCTTACCTTAACATAAAAGCTCATATTCTTACGGACATTTTACAACGTCCCCGAAAATAGTATATTGAGGTGGGGGACCACCCTGAACGCCTGAAAATGGGAGGGTTTTTAAAAATTAATTTTACCAAAGCTATGGAAAGTACAACTTTTTATTGATTGAAATATCAAAGTACATATGTTAAAGTAAGAATTACTATTTTAAGAATTAAAAATATTAATTAATGGCGGAGATAAAATAAAAAGCCAGAGCCGATAAAATAAAGATTAAGATGGAAAAGTTTAAATTTTCTTACGCTATGGATATTTCATCTGTTAAAATAAATGTCCCTAACGAGCTCTTTAACACTATTTGCTCTACCAACTTCTGGACAGAGTACATTGTTATTAAGGAGTTCGAAGAAAACAAAAAGAAAAAGCGGCCTGTAGGAATAACTCTTCCTAGGCCTAATCATACCACTGCGTCTTCCAATCCCGGCCCAAAAAACTAACCTAACTGCCCTATCAGGCGAGGGGGTGGAGTTCTTATATCGGCGGACTCCTCACTCACGTCAGAATTATTAATTATTATTATCTATCAAAAATAGCTCTATTATTATTAGTTGTTCCTACATACCTCCATTGTCGGAACTTCCTATTTATTGGAACCACTCTTTCCGCTATTTAGATGGTTTCCAGTAGACTTCTGGATAGACCAGTTGGTAGTCCTAGGTAATTTTAATATCTATGGTGATATTTGTTGCTAAAATAATTCCATCAATACTCTCCTTACTTCTTCACACCATGACTTTATCGCTGACTTGTTCGACATTTCGCTGTCTCAAGTCAACCATGTGCGAAATTCCTTATAGCGCTTACTTGATCTTTGCTTCGTCTCTGATCCTGCGAGAGTCAGTTTAGTAAGGATGGCGCCTCTGACGGAGCCCTAAGATCCTTATCATCCAACTCTCGATGTGACTCTTGATATAGGGTGTGACGTACAGAATATTTTTTTGACCGTCCAGCCAATAAAGTCCTATGCTTTCGCAAGACGGACTTTGGACCGCTGAATAATTTTATAAATGAGTTCAATTGCTCCGATCGATACATGTGCACTAACATGGCAGCTGCCATGATTTCATTTTTTACTGAATGTGTACTGTTATATTATCCGCCAAGCTCGAATAAACCGCCGTGGTTTACTAAAGAATTGAGCCGACTTAAAAAAAAATCTAGGCAGTATGCTAAATTTAAATTCACCGGCTCTCAATCTGCCCTTTCATCTTATTTATCAGCTCAGTCAAACTTTACCGTGCTGAACTCGCAGTGTATAAAAATTATTAAACTCATTGTAGGGCCCAGTTCTTACAGGACCCAAAACAGTTTTATAATTTTGTTAACGCTAAGCGTAAGCCTATAACAAATCCTTCCTCGCTTTCATTTGAAAATAGTACCGCTAATATTGAGCAGGCAATAGCCGATATATTTTCGCAGTTTTTCCAAACCACTTATTCAAACTCTTCGAATTTATACCAGACTTATTCCTACGACATACCCAAATCAAACTGAATTTTCTGTCCTAGCCTAAACGAAAGCTCTTTTCTTTTAGATATTCATCGGGTCAAGCCAGATTATTCACCAGGTCCCGACGGAATTCCGGTCTGTGTGCTCAGGTATTGTGCCGACGCCGTGTGCTATCCCCATCTAAAATTGTTTACCTTATCCTTAGAAACCTTCCACTTTCCTATTATTTGGAAGGAATTGATTATTATTCTTTAATTATTAATTAATTATTAATTTTTAAACTTGATGCCGTGTAAACTTATTAAACTTAAACGTCTCGCAATGCAAGCTAATGACATTCTCTCGAGTCGTTACTAAGCTTGCTACTTACACGCTGAACTGCTGCTCTTTGGAAAGAATTAATTCTGTTGATGATTTCAGCATCCGCTTGGCCCCAAAACTTGACTTTACTGATCATATTTCGTCAATGGTGAATAGAGTCAGGGGTGTGCTTGGATTTATTAAACGGTGGTCGAAGGAATTCAATGAACTCTATGTTACTAAATCCTTATATACTTAGAATATGGATGCTGCGTTTGGAGCCCTTAGTAGGACGTCCATAGTAAACACATTGAGTCGGTTCAAAAGAACTGTTTACTTTTCGCTCTCGCGGTTTAAATTGGGATGCAAACCAAAGATTACCTTCCTACTCTAGTAGACTCCAATTAATAAACTTGCCGTCCTTAGCCAATCGTAGAATGATGCTAGGTATAACCATTATTTTTAACCTTATCCATGGTGATGTGGAAAGTGCTGACTTTTTGAGTCAGCTTAATTCCACGTACCATGTAGAACTATTAGATATCCCATTAGTGTTACGCGACTGTAGAACCTCCTATGAACTTCATGAACCTTTTACAGTGTTATGTGCAAATTATAATGATTTTTAAAATCTTTATTCGCGATTGAATTTATTACCTATTTTTACATTTCTTTTATTTTATTTTAATTTATGTGTTATAATATATTATTTCTTAGTCAATTTAATTAATTAATTGTAAATACATATATAATAATGAATTTAAGTGATTTTATTTTGTTATAATAATATTAATAATTAATATATATATTTAATAATTCAAATATATAATATACATACTTATTTATATATTCTGTATGTACATATTATGTAAATAACCCAATTTTAGTATTTGATATGAAAATAAAATAATTCGAACGCATTCAAACTTAAGAAAATTATGTGCCAAGACTTTATTTTAATTATACAAAATTTGAAACGTATAGCTTTTGGTTAGCACTACAATTGGTGCTAAGATCGATTTTGAATCCTTGTTCGTTTTTATGATATTCACTAAAATGTACTGCATTCGCACGCGACAAAAAACAGAAGTTACATTTGCAAGAAACCAGTTAAATATATGATTTCAGCGAAACGTGATGAAAAATTGCATTACAATACATTTTAATGAATTATACAAAGAATTATATTAATAATGTATTTTGTTTGATTTTAAAATATTAAGTAGTTATTTTTATACCCTTGCAGGGTATTATAATTTCAGTCAGAAGTTTGCAACGCAGTGAAAGAGGCACCTCCGACCATATAAAGTATATATATTCTTGATCAGGATCAACAGCCGAGTCGATCTAGCCATGTCCGTCTGTCCGTCTGGCCGTTTCTACGCAAACTAGTCTCTTAGTTTTGAAGCTATCTAAATGAAACTTTGTAGTTAGCCTTCTATATACTCTCACTCGTATATATGTCGGAACGGGCCGGATCGGACGACTATATCATATAGCTGCCATAGGAATGATCGGAAAATGTTTAAAAAAAAAATTTTAACATTTTCAGTTTTCAATAGAATTGGATCAAATTTAAAATACAGCGATTTTAATATACTCTTCAATTTTGTGTAAAATTTTATGAAAATCGGACTACTATATCATATAGCTCCCATAGGAACGATCGAGAAATTAATACAATTAAAAATTATATCTTTTTCAGTTTTCAACAGATTTTCATCAAATTTGAGGTATAGCCAATTTACATTAGTCTTGAAAGTCATGAAAATCGGACGACTATATCATATAGGTGCCATTCAAACAATCGATGGATGTAGAAGAAAAATGGAAATCTGTGAATGTAAAGCTGCAAATATAATATATATAGGTGAATGAAATGAAAGCAGGTATTACTTCACACAATTATAAAATTTATATGGTATGGATTCCTAGTCATAGAATTTCTACCTGCAAGGGTATATAAACTTCGGCGTGCCGAAGTTAGCTTCCTTTCTTATTTAAATTCAATTTTAGTCCCGGTCGCACGCGACATTTTTGAAAGCGAATATTGGTGATCGGATCATTTTTTCTTCTTAACTAGTCGAGTTAACCAGGATCCGCTTGAAAATATATTTGCGTGCGTTTGTGCAAAAGGTGGTAACTGCAGAAACCCTCCAGTTAGTAATTTAATATAATAATTGCCAAACTAATATCTGTCCATATTTTTAAATTTTCGCAAAAGACAAATTGCGAATTAGATGATGATGTTGCCAGTTGAGTTTGATTCAATTATATATCAGCCTGGCATTGAAAAGAAAGAAATACAGTAGCAAGAATATATGGATAATTTTTTGAGCAATAATTTACCCATTGAATTAACCTCAAATAGATATTTTTGTAGATATGTATATTGCAAAGGCATCCATCCGAGCTTTTTATACATGACTTTGGAAAATTTAAAGCACCATCTGATATATTTTTGTTGTCTGTAAAATCCACATAAAGGTTTTTGAAAATATTTTCAAAAATAACTAAATATTAGGAAATTTATTGTGGAACAACGTAATAAGTGCACAAATGAAGGTATTTAATACTCATTATGATATAAAAATTGAATGTTATGTGCATAAGATAGATAAATAAACTTGTAAAGTTTTACTTTTATGGCAGAAGAAGCAATATAAGCTAAGTATTTTATGTCATAAATAATAAACATTAATAATATATAATGAATGTGAACTAGTCCTATTGGGATACCACAATTAATAAAACGCGCCAGAAAGTCTACCTCTATAGTGATGTGAAAACAATTTAAACCAATATTTATTATGAACTTAATATTTTGTTATAATATTATATTTTATTATTGTGACATAAATACGTATAGATTTTAAATTAAATATTGGAATTAAACACTTAGTATTTATATTTTTTTATATTACTTATAAAAATAAAGAAAAAAAGAACAATATATAGGGATTCAAGCACTAAAAAAAAATGTTTAAAATGTTTAGTTTAAATCAAAAGAAACGAACACATGGATATGCACATGTATACATCAGATGTTTCTGCTGGCGTTCTCGTCCCACTCTCTACCTAACAAGCGGTCGGCAGCCCAAAATATAAAATTTTAATTTTTCGTCGTTGGGCTTGCGAACAGAAGCACACGCATTTATTATTTACGCACGCATACGCACTTGTTTGTTCCGTGTTTACTCATACATGCAAATCCATTATATTTTTAGATTTTTACGCTCTCAACTTTGTGAGAGCAAGAAGAGGGCCATAGTCATTTGAATAAAAAAATTAGCCTCATATTGCAAAACGATTGTATAGTCTTGAGGCATCTTGTAATCTGTATAGTTTTTGGTAAAACCTCCTTTGAACTGCAAGAACTTTTTAGAGTCTGTGCAAATTATAATGATTTGTACACACTAATCTCCAACGTAGATACTCTTCCCAAAATAACATGCAAGCAATCAACCTGACAACACCGGTAGTAAATTTCCTCGTTTTCTGTCCGATATTTTCCATCGCGCCTACTAACAACTAACCCAAACTGACACGTGCCTGGTGTTATACGGGCCACTAGTGTACTGACCGTAGTGCATCAACGTCCATATATATTGTCAATTAATTAAGGCACTTTTTTTAGCGAATGGTCGTATGAAAATCCGAAAATATAAATATAGATACAGCATGACGTAGCCGTTTTTTTTTTTTTAAATATATTTTTTGAGCAAATGGGAGCACTTAAAAAACTATATTGTATATACGAAATTTCTGCTTTAAAAATGTATCTTGAAAAAAAATCATATAAAAAAAATCTTACGTCATGCCAAAAAGAATGTTATAGAGAAGCTGTGTAAAAAATTAAGGGAATCGGTCGAGTAGGTATTGAGAAATCAAGTACACCGTTCCAAAAAACGAAGTTTTGAAACCAACCAACCCATACAAAGAAGACTAAAAAGTACTCTAAGTTATACCTGCAGCGCTCACTTCTAATGACTGTAATATCCACAAATAATGAGATTTCTTTAAGCCTGATAAATATCTTAAAATGACTGTTAGAATATCGGCTTCTAAATTTGTAAAAAAAAAAATTCAAAATTTTCAGGGCGGTTATAAATGTTATGATCATTAGAAATCGGCGCGGCAGGAGGAAACGGAGAGTAGCTGCAAGTCGTATCTTGCGTTTTTAAAACTATTCACTATTCACTATTTTACAACTATTCAACTTATTAATTAAAAAAAAAAAGAATTGAAACAGATTTTACATACATATGTACAGTGACGTTACATTTTTTATTCAATGTATAGAACTTTTTTTATGAAACTTTTTAATACGAAGTTTTCTACTGAAAAAATTTAATCCATTGTTGAAGTGCTCTCAATTTCAGCTACTTCAAGCTGTTAAAAATTTATATCTTAAAAAATATTTTTCACAGATTCCCACCATCAAGACGCGATCTCGAAAAACCAATGATTGTCATATCTCCACCATTTTTAATTAAAAAAAAAATTTTCTTTTAGTATTTGTGAAAAAATCTATCTCAAATAGTTTAGTCACATTACATTTTGGAAAAGTCGTCCTAAGAACATCCCCGTTCATTGTATTCTATCCTGAGTCGCTCACAGCTTGAAAAAAAAATCCGACTGAGATGCTCTAGGTCACGATACAATTACGAAGGTAGTCACTTCGGCAGTCAAAGCAGTCGGGTTTTTCTTCAGTGCGTCTTCGTTTTTCGTAGTGAAAGGTTGCGTGCGGACAAATTTGTTTCTAAATATTAAAAAATTCTATTTTAAGACAATAATATACTTTAGGATTAAGCATTTAAACAAAAGACTCGCCACGCAAAAACAAAAACAACGGCTTATTTCCAGCTCAAAATTTTTAAAAATTAAATTATAAAAAAAAAAATTCTACTCATTTTATTACAAAAGGAAGCTTAAAGCCCCATACTTCATCTAAGGGTTAATCAACACATTCTATTGTTGTCCCGCTCGCACTTACTAGGTTGAGCCCCTCTCACTCGCACTCATTGCTATGATTGAAGAGGTACCAGATTTTTCCGACGGAACTACCTTTTAAAATTGTATCATGCTCTAGGTCACCTTACCCCCTGTTAATTTTCAAAATGTTGACTTCTAAAGTATTACCTTCTTTCAAAACTCGAAAGGTTTCGTTATGTGGTAATATTTTATTTTCTATTTCGTGTTGGCCACACCTTCGTATCCACCATTATATACAACTCTTTGTGTGGTACAATCTAATTCAAATTTAGAGAAACCTTTTCAGCTTCAACTCTTTAATTTGCTTTAGCGACCAGAAATGGGCCTTGTTAAAATTATACACGACTCTGTAATGACTCTGTAAACAAATTTTTGCGATCTGCCATCGTCGTTAATTCCATTTGACAAAAATTAAGGTCTTAATTGTAAGCTAAATTTTAAACACTTGTTCGTAAATAAAATTTGAACAACGGTTTTTAAGAATACGGCACAGCGCCAAATTATATTAAGAGACAAATTAAATTATGCAAATTTCGAGTTGGAGTGAAAAATTAAGTCAATGTTTGTATATTTTATTTTATTACATACAGTGACGCACTAAACTGTTGGCACAGTTGCAAACTTGAACTTTAAGTGCTATTTCCAGGCGTATACATTATTTTATTGAATACATTTTTTTTAATATAGTTAAATTAAATTATTATGTATAAAATTACCCTATTTTTATTTTATTTTGTTTCATATATATAGAACTATATAAACTTTAAAAGAAAATGACCATATTTTGTGACACAAAAATCTTGGCACAGTTACTAGTTTTACTTGATTTATTTTAGACTTACGACCTTTATGTTCTTTACTTTTTAACAAATGTAAAAGGGTTCTTTTTTTAAGCACATGGCGTCACAAAGTTTCCAAAAAAATTTACATTTATCTTCAGTTCTTCTGCCATTGTCCTAAATTTTAAGAAAATGGAGAATATCCGAAAAAAAACCGACGTAGCTCAAAGAAAAATTGTCCTTCATCTGCACAATGTAGTCAAATCGTATGGCGAAATAGCCAAAACGATTGAACTAAGCCGATTTTCGAGAGTCGAGTCGAAAGCTTGGAGAGCGCACCTAAATCTGGGCGTCCCAAGGCTTTAAGTCACCGGGAACGCAACGCGGTGATCCGAAAGGTCAAAGTGGACTCCAAAACATCATCCTCCCAGATCGCCGCTGAAGATAAAACCGATCGTAAAAAGTGTCCTATACGAAACCAACTTACATTGGCGAGCTGCTAGGCAAAAGCCGTTCATATCTGATATCAATAAAAAACGCGTTTGACCTATACTAAAGGGTATCTGAACAAGCCAATTGAATTTTGGGATCAGGTACTCTTTTCGGAAGAAACCAAAATTAATATTTATCGCTCTGATGGCCGCCAGCACTTATAGAGAAAGCCGAACACTGAGTTGGATAAAAGTAACTTGGCACAAAAGTCAATCCCGGGGGCTGAGGCGTGATGGTATGGGGATCATGTCATCCGCTGGTGTCGGTAACCTGGTGTTCATCGGGCGTATCATGGATAAAGTATGTTACCTCAATACCGTAGTATGTTAAAACCGTCAAAGTTCAAAATGCAAAAATTCGTTACTTTTATGCAGGACAATGATCTGAAGCTTTCTGCTCACGATGTGCGTATGTTGCCCACTAACTATAGAGCACATATACTGCCACATCCACCAGTCACCGGACCTAAACCCGATCGAGCATTTGTGGGAGCAACTCGTTAGACGAATGAAAAAACACATTTCATCAAAAAATGGCCTTAACAAGGCATTATTGGAGAAATGGCTGAATATTTTAGCAGAAGTTACTAAAAAATTGGTGTAAGTCCTAGGCTGTCATCAATAAAAATTCATCAAGAATTCATCGATGATTCATCAACAATTCATTATCCATTGATCGATGTTTCATCAACAAAGTTCTCAACGGCCGGGCCATGGTACTGCCGACGACTACCGACTAGGCTACCGCCGTAACTGTATCGTGGGCAGAGCGTCGTACTAGAAGTCCCAGTCGGCAGAGCGTCGGCTCGGTCGAAGTCGCAGTCGGCGCGTTGATGACAGTGGCCTATTCATGACACGTGGTACTGCAGGGTAGTACAAGGTATTCGATGTGTAGGTAATGACATAGTGTACAAATTATACAATAGATTTCGACAAGAATAAAAGTATTACCTTATTTACAACAAATGGGAAGTTTTTGTCATCTTCTGCGTTTACAAGTTTATTTGTTTAAAAGCTTATAAAATTGATACAGAATTCGAATTTAGCCCAATATTAACATTTAAAAGGCTTTCAAGACAGAAGTCAATAAAAATCGTATGGCAATATATTTACACATGCAAAAACTTATGTATATGTCGACATCTATATAGTGTTTGTTTTTTTTTTAATGCAATTACCTTTCGTAACTTAATGTGACCGTAGTTTGGATTTGCAAATAAATATTTAAAGTTCATACGTCCCTCAAATTACAGTCGATGAGTAGCGTCAAAATGGAACGGTGGGAAAATGGAACACGGAGGGGATCTTTAATTTTTAATTTATTTCGTAGTTAGGGCACTAATTCGAATAAAATAAAGTTTCTAAATGCTAAAAAATGAACTTACTAATGTTCGTGTGTTTACGGATTTCTTAATATCTCGGCTAATCGAACGCGTTCAGAAATACCCGATACTCCAAAATAAAGGAAATTTATTTATCTTCAAACCGTCACTTTTTGACCAAATCGCATAACAATGATCTAACCTCGGGGTCGGCCCCATACAAAAAAGGGCATCAAAAATTGTACGAATTACGAACGCGTGCACATATGCACGGTATATAGGCTTACTAGGGAAAGATTAACGAATACTTGATGAAAATTTCAATTGTTTTTAAACCATAGGATTTTGAGAAAATCAAATAACAGTGGGTGGTGTATATTATAAAATATATATATATATATAAGAAAAATACTAAATTATATAAAAATAGCAAATTGTTAAATAAAACATAAAGAAATATTTTTCTCAAACCATCGATAGTGTCGATAGTACTATCGGTAGTGTGATGCTTTTTAATTCTTAGATGTAAAAAAGCTATAAAATGAAATTTGAACAAAACTTTATTATATTTTTAACTCTTTAAAAATTAAAAATTAATTTAATTTGTTGCTTCATTATATTTTTAACTCTTAAGTAAAGTGGGCTTAGGACCTACGTTAATAACTAGCCTTTTTTGATTAGGGATTGTATAAAAAGTACATCGTCGAACTGCGCATTCGAGCGGGTAAGAAGTACAAAACTAATTCTATTTTAAAAAGAGCATTAGGAGATTTTTACTTTCAGCTATACTTTTGCTTTTTACTATATATGTGCCTTCCACTTTCAACTTTATTTTTTCTTTGTGATGTGATAAGCAGCGTGCAAAACTATCGATAGTGTAGGGCAGCCATCGATGGCGGTGCGATAGCGCCAAACCATCGATAGTGTCGATAGTGCCATCGATAGTTCTCCACCTCTAATCATCACTAATTACAAAAAAATAAATAAACAAACAAATATAGGTGGACGACACTGCTGGGACGAATTGGTGGCATTGGAATTTCCGCCACGACGCATCCACTCATCCTGTGCTGCCTCCTGGTCTTTTAGGGTCATCACCCATCTCCGGCGGGCCGGAAACCTATTCCAGGCGGTCTGGCGACCGGCTCATCTCCCCCAGGTTAACAATTTTACTCCATGTTCATTTTTTTATTTAATCACTATCAAACAAAATTTGTTTTTTTTTTAATGTTTATTAGGCGTTCCCTCATTCCCGGCGAGAGCGTGGCCTCAGC
The DNA here is from genome assembly GCF_035046125.1 of Drosophila serrata. NCBI lineage: Eukaryota > Metazoa > Arthropoda > Insecta > Diptera > Drosophilidae > Drosophila > Drosophila serrata. The sequence goes on along the minus strand of NW_028257127.1, from coordinate 658,325 downwards.
CTCTTTTGGGACTCAAAATTCCCGGAGGAGAAGCGACTCAATAACTTGGTCCCAATCGGGCAAATCGGGTCCCAGGATACGTACAAGCGGAGGACAAGGTAAACGACACTAATACTAACAAGAAATAAATAAAACTTAAACTAATTTTATGTTGTTCCTCACCAGTGGCACCAGCGAGATAGGCGTTCTGGAAATCGGCGGCGTATTGCCGTGGCAAAAATGGCCAATCCCTTTGTGTTCGCCATTAAGCCGGAACGGACTCACGGGATGTAGCCACCGGCGGCTCCAAGCGACGGCAAGTCTCCTTCGGTAGCTCCGGCCGACGGCTCTGGCGGCGGCACTGCTTCTGCGGTTGCTCCGTGCGACGGGTCTGGCGACAGCAGGGCTTCTGCGGTAGCTCTGGGCGACGGATCTGGCAACGGGAGTGACTCTTGGTGACGGTAAGGCGGCGGCGGGTGACGCCAAGGTGGCCCCTGGCGACGGAAAGGCGTTACAAAACTTCACCGCAGTCACGTCCGAAATTCCGCACTTCCAATTTGCTTGCTGCGCACGTTTTTGTCTCAATCTTTGGAACTCACGTTTTTTCCTTTCAGCACCTCCCTGTATGACCTTGGATCGTTCTCTCAGTTCCGTACCTCCAGCCCGTTATTTCTTTATCTCTTTCAGCCTCGGCCGAGAGAAAGGGTAAGAACCCTTTCTCTTAATCCAAATCCGAATTTCCTGGTTCGATCATTTGCCTCACCCCCTGGTCCTACCTATCATACATATATCTATTGACACATGGATAGTTTTCCAGCCCATCCTAACTTTAAATGCAGCACCACCCAAGGATTTGGAGAGATGCTACTGCATTTCGGCGGCTCGACAAGATCATTGGGAGCATTTGGATGGGTATCTCCAGCGCAGTTCCGAACGGTGCCCAACGCGGGGCCCACTTCCTACGGGAAGTACATATCTCCATTTGTCTTGTCCATATGTACTTTGTATTCCCCCATGCCAGGTTATACTCGGATATCCTTGGCGTGGTACACGCCCAAACTCCTGCCCTTCATGTCTTCCAGCTCGTATGCATTTCCGCCTATTGCCTTCACTACCCTGGCTTTCAGGAACTTCTTGGCAAACTTGGCGTTAAATTGCTTCCCGAAGTCGCTGAGGATGATGTTTCGACGATACACTTCCTGACCTGGCTTTGCAACAAACACTCTGGCCCTCTGGTCGTTACGTTGGCGACTGCGACCGTATGAGGACTCCAGATATTATCGCACCTTCTCCTGCATAACGTGGAGCTTGTCGGCAGTCGGCATGCCGGCTATCTCGTGGTCGCACAGCGACTGCAGCTTTCTGGCCAGTCGGTGGCTGAAACCATTCATTAACATGAGGTCTCCAAAAAGAGTGAAAAACGCCGCTTCGCCCGTAGCCGAGTGGACTGCATTCCGGATGGCCACCTCGATCTCGGGAAGACAGGCATCCCATTCCTAATGGTTGGTTTTCTGGAACCCTCTGATAGCCGGCAGTACGCTCCGGTTCCCCATTCCACTGCGTTGCTCTGTGGAGAGTATATAGGTGTTTTCAAGTGTCGGATTCCAAAGCTCTCCATGGCCTCCTCGAAGATCCTTGACGCAAACTGTCGTCCATTGTGCGAGTGACCATTGACCTCGTTGATAAGGAAATCCACAACGTTCAAGGCGGTCGCTTCCCTTAGGGCCTTCAGGAACGAATACTTGGAAGAGTGGTCCACCACGATAAAAATTCTGGCATGTCCTTTCTTCGACCTCGGGTACTTGTCGATGTTCAGCTTCTGGAATGGCCGCTCTGTCTGTAACCGATCACCGATCCCGACCATCATCCGGTGATTTGGTGCCTTCGACTCCATGCAGACCTGGCATCTTCGGACATACTCCCGCACCTGCAGTACCATCCAGGGCCAGTAGAACTGCCACCGAAGGAGCTGTAGAGACCACCTGGCCATGCGCCCCGAAAGATCCTTAATGGACATCAACCACTTTAGGTTGGCGTGATGAATGTATACGGCATGCCTTCTACATCTGGTCGGAACTTCCGGATCGCCAGGAGAGCTGCAAGACACTCTTTCTCGGTGACGGTGTAATTCACCTGGTGCCGAGATGAAGGCTATCGGTTGCTCCTGGTTGTCCTCGTTCTTTTGGAAAAGAACGCCTCCAACTCCGATGTACGATACGTCACACTGGATGTAGAAGTGCCGCTTAAAATCGGCGTGTACCAGGACTGGTGTCGTAGTTAGCGCCACCTTCAACGCTTCAACATCCAGTTACGCTTCTGGACGCAAAGAAAACATGTTCCCAGTCATCTTGAGGGATTCGGTTAGCGGCGCTGCCAGCGTCCACCTCCTTCATCGACCTCGGCTCCGGGATCCTCCTGATTGCCGCCTCTCGACCGGGATCCATGCTCAGACGACCTCCACCTACGACAAACCCTAAGTAAGTCAAAGACTTGAAGCAGAATTTTGATTTGCTAAGACCGATGGTTAATCCTGCTTCCCTTAGGCATTCAGCGTTTTGTCGTAGGTACCTATGTCCGGATTTTGGGTGGGATTACTCGGTCCATGTCTGTGCCGCATAACAGAGACCGAACGGCATCACCCTGAATTGGTATACGGGCCGACCAGGAACCGTGAACGTCGTCAACTCCTTGCTTTTCTCGTCTAGTTCGATCTGCCAGAACGCGAATTTCAAATCCACACACTAGATGAAGTGCGTTTGATCGATTCTGGATTCCATCGATACTAGGCAACGGGTAAGCGTCCTTGACGGTCACGTCGTTCAGTTTCCTGGCGTCTAGCCTTCGACATTACCATCGTCCGGTTGCTCCAAGGGCCTTGTTCTCCTCGATGACTCCCAGGGTGACCTCGTCCTTGACTACCTTCTGCTTCGCCGGAGACATCGGATAGGGCCAGTCTTTGAAGATCTTCGCGCCTTCTACCAGCTCCATGGTGTGCTTCCCCAGGCCAGTGGTTCCCAAGCCGTCCTTCTTGAAGGTGAGAAACCTCTGCTTGATTTCCTCCAGCTCCCGTGACTCTGTCCCGGATAGCGTCCTGGATTCGGGGTCCGTTTTCTCCTCGTTGTCATCCTCCTGGTCTGCGTAGTGCTTCATTTCCTTGGCGTGAATTTCCTCGGCCTTCTTCACGCCCTGAACCGGTCTATCTCCCACTACAGCCGGAGCCAGGTCAAACGTTCGCCAAAAATCGACGCCGAGGTATGCCGCCTGCTCCAGGCACGGGCACAAATAAAAGAGGATATACTCTACCCTTCCTTTGTATTCCACAAGTACCTTGATCCGACTGATGATCGACCGATCCTCGCCAGCTGCTGTTCGCACTACCGAGAAATACTTTTGCACCGGGACACCCAAAGCGCCAGCCAGCTCCATGCTGCCTTTCCCAAGCAGACTGACACTCGCTCCAGTGTCTAACAGCCCAGTCAGTTGCTGGCCTAATACCGTTATTTAGGCAATGGGTCTGGGATCGTGGATGTCACCCCGCTTGACGGCCGCAACGACTTCCGCTTCTCCTGGCGTTTCCTTAACCGATCTCTTGCCTTCATGACGGTTCGGGATACCTTGCGCATACCAATTAGTTGATGTTGTTAAAAAATCCGGATTCTTACCTCTAAATATCGTTGAATGCGCTCTTCATAGGGTAAATATCTTAACCTAGCAGTATTAATATTCTTATCCTCCCTGGGCGAGATCCTCCCGCTTTGGATCGCCCAGCCATCTGTTTCCCGCACAATTCGGGCATTTCTGCGCAACAACGTCAACCTTCACAGCGGAAACAGAAGACCTTGGTCACCTCCTTATCGCAATCCCGGAAACCGTGGTCCATGGCTCCTCAATTCCAGCAGCCAGCCCGGAAAGGATTTCAAGGCCGCTCCCGGACTTCCTGCACCTGCAGTGGCTGAGCGCCTTTATCCTCCTCCGGCTCTGGAGCAAACGCCCCGCTGACTCGGTTCTGTTCCGCTCCTTGATAGCGCGTTGGTAGCAAGAATTGGGCCCGAGCTCTGCGTCCGAAGCTACGCTCCACCTCGAGGCTCTCCTGCCGCAGCTCATCCACGGTGAGTAGCTCCATCGCATACATGAAGCGAAGCGCATACCTACCTATAAGTTTTAGTGCGCAATCTTGCATTATCGGAGGTTATGCTGTGGGTATACGCAAGGAGTCGGCCCCTTCATCTTTTTAATTTTTCCTATTACCATTGTCATTATACTTTTGCTGGGTATTATAATTACAGTCATATCGTTAGATATAGAGGAAAATGTAAAACTGAAAAAAAGGCATTAATTCATCGTTTTTTAACATAATCATATGTGGGAATGGGTCTGACATCTCCGTTTAGTCAGTAGTAGAGCGCAAGAGGTGAAGAGGAGGAGTTCGCTACTAGAGATAACAACGAGAAGATGTGCGAGCCTACTATGGCAAAAACGACAATTTATTAGAGAGAACGACGTTATTAAAACATAACTAAAACAACGTGTATCTAATCACTACATTCACTTTATATAAATTCAAACAACTTAAACCATAATATCATTAAATACTATTATAAAACTTAAAACTAGTGGGACTGCTTACTTAAAAAGGAAACCAATCCCACACATATATATAATTGATATTGTATTAATTCCTAGTGACCGAAGTTATATCTGCAAGGGTAAATAAACTTCGGCGTACCAAAGTAAGCTTCTTTTTTTGTTTAGTTTTAAGATTATACATACTCAGAGGATATATGTTAGCCACTTCGTAGGGTTAGTCTCCTACCCGCATTAGGAGTATCGATTCAGATACGTTCGCCCGCCTCTTCAACTCGCTTTGGAGCGTTCTTAGACAGAATGGGACGTTTTATGTTCAATCGATAGCCAGTCCGACTCCTTCCTTTGCAAGTTCGTCTACGATTTCGTTTCCATCTATGCCCTGGTGGCTGCGAACCCAGTAGATCCGCACTGACATTGTCGTGCTCAGGATATCTAGTGTGTCCCTGTTTGAATGAATCTAATCGCCGCCTGACTGTCTACGAAGAGGTTTATCACTCTGCCGCTTTCCTGATGACGAAGACTTTCGCCTGGTATATGCTGCATTGGCTTGGTAGCTTATACGACAGCCTCGTCTCGGGGTTTGTGGGGTAAATGCGCGCTCCAACTCCTTCTTCCATCTTGGAGCCGTCTGTGTATATGTTGAGGTATCGAGCATGGTCCTGAACCGTTTTCCAGTCTTCAGGTCCCATGAATGTTGATGTTTTCACATCAGGGCAAGTTCTAGGCATCATGTAGTCAGATATACTGCTCATGGTTCGACCAATTGAGCTGTGCCCGTATTCCTGTGTCGACATATTTCGTAAGACTCCGTATAGCTAGCGGGTGAGAGGCCCCATGTGCTACTGAGCATCTTCTTAGATGCATATAGCGCAATGGTGGCCTTTTTCATCCTCTCTAGTACATTGGGTTTCCATTCCAGCTTGCTGTCCAGTACAGTGCCATGCTATTTGACTTGTGTTTTTGGGAACAGCCTGGTTGTGTTTATTTTTGGGGGGATCCATGGCGGTACCATGTATCTCTTAGTGAAGAGAATGAGGTCCGTCTTATCCGCATTGATAATGAGTCCTACCTTGTCCGTCCACTCACATATCTCCCTGAGTCTTGATTCCATGATCGAGCTATGGGTCGATGGACAAACTCCAGTGATAATTATGTTTATGTCGTCAGCATAGGCTGTTATCTTCGGAGCCTTCCTCTCAAACCTTCTGATAAGGACGTCGACCACTAGATTCCATAGGAGGGGCGATGCGGCGTGCCTCTGTGTGCTCCTTTTACCATGAAACGGTGCCCCAATCTGATTGTACCCGTTTGCAACTTAGTAGATTTCCAATCCAAAAGTTGATGGCAGGATGCATGTTGCTCACTCCTAGGCGCTGTGATTACATTATTGAAAGCCCCGGATATGTCTACATAGACTCCGAGCGAATATTCCTTGTTGTGCAGGGCCCTCTCAATGGTGGCAACAAACGAATGCAGGGCCGTCCCCACTGATTTCCCTTTTGTGTATGCGTGCTGGTTGGTTGACAGTGATCTGCCCACATCGGTTTTCACAATCCCCGAGGTCCTCCATTTGATAGGAATATAGCCTGTACTAAAACAAGCAGTGTATATTGCGTATAGCCATGGGGTAATGACTTCTTTGGTCGCCTGCTGTATGGCTGAAAATATTCCATCTAGTCCTGGCACTTTTATCCCCGCCAAGGAGTCTATACCCCAGTGAATTGATCTTTCATCTTTCCAAGTGAACGGACGTGTTTTTTTCTTGCGCTTTCGTTTTGTGTTAAAGTTTGAAGATAACCACCAGGGTTAACTTAAATTGTAATCTATTTTGTGTTAATAACTTCCCGTTCACTTCGCGTGTGCATGCAGCTATTCCGATCTGTGTTTATAATTGGTTTTATTTCCCATTTTAGTTGTGCTGCTAATGCTAGCTATTGAATATTTTGCATTTCTTTTTGTGCCTTCTTCGTTTAGCTTTTATTTGCGCCGTCGCAACAGCTAAACGTTTTTGCTATTTTTCTCTCACGCTCTCCCCTTCGCTGTGCCGCTGCACTTCTTATCTATTCTGAAATCCCACGCTCTCCCGCTCTCTCGCTCTCGCTGTGACTCTTCACTTCTTATCTTCATAGCTCAGTCTTTTTCCTCTTTCTTTTCAAGTACAAGAAACGAACCTGTGAACTGCTATCTAACACGGAACATTGGGCAATCGGTTCGCACGCAATGAAGTTGGGACTGCCATACAATGCAATCTGTAGAAGCTGTAAGCAACCTACAGAGCAAGAGACTCCGGAACATCTGCTCTGCTTCTGCCCAGCGCTAAACCACATCAGATTTCGCTATTTTGGTGCCTACCAGATGGAGTCACTGGGAAGCATAGGAAAGCTGAAAGTTTCAGCAATCCTAGGATCCCTTACTGACTCTGGATGGTACTGATAGTGAATCAACAACAACAAACAGAGGAAGTGGAACAGAAAAGGCCCCAGCAATGGGCCTCACCACTGTAACCTACCTACCTTTCAAGTACAAGTACAGTGGTAAGTCCTAGTAATGTCAGTAAATATAGTCTGTTTCGCCAAAACCTGCAATAAGGCTATTTCTGCAGGTGACCTTACAATCGGCTGCTGGCTGTGCGACAACGTCATGCACGCCAAGGGTATTGGAGTTGCAGCTCGGACGGTGGACGATGTAAAAAAAAACATCGGCCTGCGCTACTGTTGTGAGGCCTGTCGCGATGTAGAAAGGAAATGATGTCTTTCATGCGGCCAACCAAAAGCGGTTTAAAGGGCATTTTAACGAGTTTTCGTAAAACTCTTGATATGTTCTTGGCGCTGGACACCCAATTTAATAGCCTTACGCTATTAAATGAGTCTCCTAGGCGCAAAAAAACTGCTTTTGGTCCAACTACCTGCAACGGGCTCTCAGCAGCAGCCTCCCTCGGCTCAGCCCTCGACCTCAGCATTAATTCCAAGAGTGCTGAGATCGAGCGCTAGAAAAGATTCGGTCACCGAATGTGCAGCGGGAGTACCCGTACCGCCGGTTATTTCTGTTTTGTCCCTTGGGGGGTCGCAAATATTGACCCCTTAAAGTCCCGTGTATAATGACATATCTGCCCAGGATGTTAGGCCCGGAACACCGGCCGACAATGGAACGGCAGATAACCAATCTGCCTTGCCAAAAGCCCTTATAGCGGTTCCACCGACGAGACATATTTTTGTTTCGCGGCTCTCCCCTGATCAAACATCGGAAGATGTTTCCGCCTTTATACAAGGCAAAACCAGAGCCGAAAAAATGAAGATAAAGGTGGAAAAGTTTAAATTTTCTTACGCTAGGGACATTTCATCTTTCAAAATAAATGTCCCTAACGAGCTCTTTAACACTATTTGCTCTCCCAACTTCTGGCCAGAGTACATTGTTGTCAGGGAGTTCGAAGCAAACAGAAAGAAAAAGCGGCCTGTAGGAATAACTCTTCCTAGGCCTGATCATACCAAAAAACTAACCTACTCCCTAGGTATTTCCTATCAGAATGCAAGAGGCTTTCGTCTTGCATCTCAGGTTATTCTGCTCCCAGAAACCTGGTTAAAGACGGAGGCTCTGAGCTCCAACTGTGTTCACAATATATCGGCTATATCGCCCTATCAGGCGCGGGGGTGGAGTTCTTATAGCGGTGGACTCCTCACTCACGTCAGAATTATTAACCTTTGAGGAATGCAACAATGTTGAATTCCTCTGTGTGAAGCTATCTATCAAAGGTAGCTCCATTTTTATTACCTGTTCCTACATACCTCAATTGTCGGAACTTCCTATTTATTGGAATCACCTTTCCGATTTTCAGATGGTTTCCAGTAGACTTTTGGATAGAAACCAGTTGGTAGTCCTAGGAGATTTTAATATCCCTGGTGCTATTTGGTGCTCAAATAATTCCACCAATACTCTCCATACCTACACAACATGACTTAATCGCTGGCTTGTTCGACATTTCGATATCTCAAGTCAACCATGTGCGAAATTCTTTACTGCGCTTGCTCGATCTTTGCTTCGTCTCTGATTCTGCGAGAGTCAGTTTAGCAAGGATGGCACCTCTAAAGCAGCCCGAAGATCCTTATCATCCAACTTTCGATGTGACTCTTGATATCGGGTGTGACGTACAGAATATTTCTGACCGTCCAGCCAATAAAGTCCTATGTTTTCTCAAGACGGACTTTGAACGGCTGAATAATTTTATAAACGAGTTCAGTTGGTCCGATCTGTACATGTGCACTGACATGGCAGTTGCCGTGGATATTTTTTACAGTGCCATGAATTCATTTTTTACTGAATATGTTCCGTTATATAAACTATTTAACTCGTTGTAGGGCCCAGTTCTCACAGGACCCAAAACAGTTTTATAATTTCGTTAACACTAAACGTAAGCCTAAAACCAATCCTTCCTCGCTTTCATTTGAAAATAGCCTATCTATTTTCGCAGTTTTTTCAAACAACTTATGCAAACTCTTCGTATTTACACCAGACTTATTTGCTGATCCAAAAGTCTACTGGAAACCATCTGAAAATCGGAAAGGTGATTCCAATAAATAGGAAGTTCCGACAATTGAGGTATGTAGGAACAGGTAATAAAAATGGAGCTACCTTTGATAGATAGCTTCACACAGAGGAATTCAACATCGTTGCATTTTTCGAAGGTTAATAATTCTGACGTGAGTGAGGAGTCCACCGCTATAAGAACTCCACCCCCGCGTCTGATAGGGCGATCTAGCCGATATACTGTGAACACAGTTGGAAAAACTTCGGAGCTCAGAATCTCCGGCTTTAACCAGGTTTCTGTGAACACAATAACCTGAGATGCAAACGAAAGGCTATCAAAATACAAGTTAGGAACCTTACTACGTAAGCTTCTTGCATTCTGATAGGAAATACCTAGGGAGTAGGTTAGTTTTTTGGGTCGGGATTGAAAGGCGTAGAAGGCGCAGTGGTATGATCAGGCCTGGGAAGATTTATTCCTACAGGCCGCATTTTCTTTTTGTTTGCTTCGAACTCCTTTACAACGATGTGCTCTGGCCAGAAGTTGGGAGAGCAAATAGTGTTAAAGGGCTCATAAATGTCCCTATTATTTTGAAAGATGAAATGTCCCTAGCGTAAGAAAATTTAAACTTTTCCAACTTTATCTTATTTTTTTTGGCTCTGGTTTTGCCTTGTATAAACGCGAGAACATCTTTCGATGTTAGATCAGGGGAGAGCCGCGAGACAAAAATATGTCCCGTCGGTGGAACCGCTTTAAGGGCTTTTGGCAAGGCAGATTGGTTATCTACGGTGAAATTGTCGGCCGGTATTCCGGGCCTAACACCATGGGCAGATATATCGTAAAACACTGGACTTTGAGGGGTCAATATTTGCTACCCCCCAGGGGACGAAACAGAAATCACCGGCGGTACGGTCACTCCCGCTGCACATTCGGGTACCAAATCTTTTCTAGCGCTCGACCTCAGCACTCTTGGAATTAATGTTGAGGTCGAGGGCTGTGTCGAGAGAGGCTGCTGCTGAGAGCCCGTTGCAGGTAGTTGGGGTCCGTCTACATGCTGCCCACCAAAAGCAGTTTTTTTGCGCCTAGGAGACTCATTTAATAGCGTAAGGCGCCAAGAACATATCAAGAGTTTTACGAAAACTCGTTAAAATGCCCTTTAAACCGCTTTTGGTTGGCCGCATGAAAGCCATCATTTCCATTCTACATCGCGACAGGCCTCACAACAGTAACGCAGGCCGATGTTTTTTTTTACATCGTCCACCGTCCGAACTGCAACTCCAATACCCTTGGCGTGCATGACGTTGTAGCACAGTGAGCAGCCGATTGTAGGTCAGACGAAACAGACAATATTTACGGACATTATAAGGTCTTACCACTGTACTTGTATTTGAAAAAAAAAAAACAAGAGAGCTATGAAGAAAGAAGTGAAGAGTCACAGCGAGAGCGAGAGAGCTGAAGAGCGTATGAGATCAGATTAGATAAGAAGTGCAACGGCACAGTTTAAGCGAGAGAGTGGGAGAGCGTGGGAGATAAGTAGATAGCAAAAAAGTTTAGCTGTTGCGACGGCACAAACAAAAGCTAGACGAAGAAGGCACAAAAGAGAATGCAAAATATGCTAAAGCTAGCACTAGCAGCACAACTAAATTGGAAAATAAAACCAATTATATACACAAATTAGAATAGCTACATGCACACGCGAAGTGAACGGGAAGTTATTAACACAAAATAGAAAATTTAAGTTAACCCTGGTGGTTAGATTCAAACTTTAACACAAAACGAGAGCGCAAGAAAAAAACACGTCCGTTCACTTGGAAAGATGAAAGATTTTTGTGCAACCTGGGAAGTACGCGTGCGTTAGTGCTGTTAGGGCCTCTTCGCTGCCTTCAGTCCACTGCCCGTCATCGCGTTTGAGCAGACTCTGTATGTTGGTTACTTTGAAAGCAACTGCCATTTTCTGGGACCGTCCCTATGTTGGAGCAGAAGTTTCTGCAAGAGCTTCTTTGTGCCCTTAGCAGGATTTTGTATTCTTTGTTGATTATATCATTCTTTGCCTATTTGACGAGTTTGAAGAATTCTCTGAGGTTATCGCGTTTGAGCGAGAGGTCCCACTTCCACCAGGGTCTGGTACTTTTCTTGCTTTTTGAAATCGGGCATGATGCGTGATATGCGCCTAGTAATTCCTTTGAGAGGGTCTCTTAGGGACTTTTCTATATCTTCATCGGATTTTACTGTGCCCGGAAAAATCCGGAGTTTACGAGAGATTATTTCTTTAAACTCTTCCCAGTTAATGTTCCACGGTTTTCTAAAGACTGTTGGTTTTGGAGAGTGATCGAATTCGCATTGGAACTGTATGTACCTGTGGTCTGAAAAGGATGGTTTCTCCAGGACTTTTCAGTCTGATACCATTGTACTTTGTCCCGCTAGGAGTGTTATATCTAGCACATTGGACGGATGGGGCCTTTAAAGGTGTGTTCCACGTATGTATAAATTGGTAGACAGAATAAAGTCTAAAAGTGACTCACCGCTGTCGTTTATATCGGGGCTTCTCCATACGCTGTGGCATGCATTGACGTCTGCACTCACGATCAGTTACTTCTTCTGATGGAGCTGGCCTATCGTGTGCCATGTAGCAGGAAGCTTTCTTGCTTTCTAGCAACACCACAGTCAGGTCGTCCGAGCTGTAAAAAGACATCAGGTTAGATTGGAGACCCTTTCGTAGGTGTATGGCGGTTCTGTTCCTGCTTATCGATGGTGTGTAGAACGCGTTATAGCTTGAGGACTTTAGTCTGGCGACGGCATTGGCCGTGGCAATCTATGCCTCTTGGACAACCTGCCTACCGCCAGGCACCCCCAACCATGGCTAGTGATTCATTTCCTCCGGCGTTTAAGCGGCAGGAATTGAATCAAAGCCTTAGATAGACACTGCATTGCGCCGGACAGAGCATGCGCCACTGCATTACCATTGTACGGAGTAATAAGTGCCCATTGCTTAGCCGGCGCCCTAGTGGAGGGTTCAGATGTACGATTTCTGCCAGCCAGCCGAGGGTGATATCACTCCTTGGTGTTCTATACCCATATATATAAATCACATGTGTTTTTTTTTATTTTTGCTTTAAAACTTTAGAATCGGTTTCCTCTTCGTTATCGCACTCTCGAACTATTTCACCATGTTCCGTAGTCAAATGGCGTTATAAATTGCTATAATGAGTGCCTGCTAGATTGCGTATGTATACTTTACACTCTGATTTAGAATTTACTAAATTAAATTTAAGGAATAGATGCACTTTTTTATTGCATCGAGCACTGCTCAAACGCGAAACTCAAGTACACAACATTGCGAATGTTGACATCCGAGAGACTGAGCGGCTGAGAGCAATGCAGATGCACAACGAGGAATCAGCAGAAAGAAGAGCAGATAGGCTTGAGAGAAAACGATTGAGAGTTAGGCAGTCGCGTTCTGCAGCAATTGATTTGATTCACTCTCAAAATAATGAACGCGACAGGGCAAGGGTAGCTGAAGCGCTAAACGCTTGCAGCAGTTCAAAACCTGCAATACAATCGTCTTGCATTCAGATATAATCCAACTGTTGATTACAGCTCGAATCGCAATGTCGTTATTGGCCGGATGCATCAGGTCTGCATATACTGTCAGGCTCCTTCGATTGAATCAGACGAAACTTCGGTCCGAGGAATATATCCATTTGCGGGATGCTGTGATGAATGACCGTAATACAACCAACGTTGGAAAGCTCACGATTTTGCCATCCTCATACATAGGTAGTCCACGCCACATGCATGAATATGCTCAAGATGCCATGGCATATGTTCGTTGCCACGGCCGTCCAGACTTATTTATCACCTTCACATGCAATCCAGCTTGGGACGAGATAGTGCAGTTGTTATTTCCTGGACAATCGTATAGGGATAGGCATGACATCATAGCCCGTGTTTTCAGACAAAAGTTCAAGTCACTGATGGATTTCAATGTGAAACATGGAGTTTTTGGATCTGTGCGGTGCTGGATGTATTCAGTAGAATGGCAGAAGAGAGGATTGCCGCATGCGCACATACTGATTTGGCTGTATGATAAAATTACTCCAGATGAAATCGACGATGTTATATGTGCTGAGATTCCACGGGCCGAGGTTGATACGGATGAAGTTGTCATCAAGAACATGATCCATGGCCCATGTGGTACCCTCAACCCATGTTCACCATGCATGGTAGACGGGAAGTGTTCCAAGCGATATCGTCGAGCATTTACAGCCAACACCGTAACAGGGGACGATGGATATCCTCTGTATGGGAGACGGTCAACTGAAGATGGAGGGACTTCGGCAACTTTAAACATGAGAATTGGTGATATTGAGGTAGACAATCGTTGGGTGGTTCCATACTCACCACTATTGTCAAAATCATACAAAGCGCACATCAACGTAGAATATTGCAATTCCGTGAAATAGATTATATATAACTGCAAGTACGTGAATAAAGGCAGCGATATGGCAGTTTTTGGTGGTCAGGCAGAAAATGGTGACAGCAATGCAGTACGAGTTGTCGATGAAATCTCTCAATACCAGGCTGGAAGATACATAAGCAGCAACGAGGCTGCATGGCGAATTTTTTCGTTCCCAATTCATGAACGCTATCCAGCTGTAGTTCACTTGGCAGTCCATTTGGAGAATGGTCAACGTGTCTATTTCACAGAACTAAATGTGCAAGAAAGAGTCCTGAATCCGCCTACGACAACTCTGACTGCCTTCTTCACCTTATGCCAGGAAGATGATTTTGCCATAACCTTGATGTATTCAGAAGTGCCCTCTTAACCACAATATGCCACAGAGAAACGTGGCAGGGTACAGCTAGTGTATTATACATATATAGATTACCACTCTGGGTAGCCCCAATTAAGGGCGAGACAAAGTTCGCCAGTTTTATATAAAACGTGTTCGTGTCTACTTCCCTCATATACTTGAAAAGCTCAAATTTATACACAACATGCGTTGAGGTTCCAGCTCGGTTATTGTCTACTTTTGATGTTGATAGCTTATCTGCGGTTGCGAATATATAAATTTTTTTAGCGTTTCCCCGTGCCCCTACTGCTGCGCCCTCTACAGGCAGCCAGCTGAATCGAAGCATTTCCTGTCAAACATTCAAAACATATTAAAAGAAGAAACTTGAAAAGTTCTGAACCGTTTAAGCCCAAATTTTTACACAACATGCCTTGATGTATTTAGAAGTGCCCTCTTAACCACAATATGCCACAGAGAAACGTGGCAGGGTACAGCTAGTTTTGAATATATTTTGTGAGCCTCTACCACAAAAATAAAATTTTTCGAATATCTATAATTCATCGTCCTATAATCATACTGATGTAGTGCCAACAGAATCTGCAGCGTTTTGCGGTTTCTCTGTTGTTTAACAGACGGAGCTAACATTTTCATTTTGGTTCCGCTGATGGGGGTAAAACTTAAAGACTAAGATCGAGGTCTTCCTAGCCGAACCGGATGAGATACTGGAGGACGTCGATGACACCAACAAGTTGTTGGACGACATGGTCATCGACGACAAATCTCCTAATACCTAATCAACTAACATCGATGTCATAAATCGTGCAGATTAACTTGAAGCGCAGCGAACTCCCGATCCTTTTATGGGAGAAGAATATAAGAGCCTTGAAACAGTCGCTGGGCCAAGGATCCCAGGATACACACTGCAGTGGACAAACCCGAATGGTAGGTCAGGAGCATCCATAGTAATTAAGAACCACTTTAATACCACCTGACCTAGCTGTGGCCAGATTCGTAGCAGCGGATGGGAGCGGAGTAGTAATCGCATCAGCATACATGGCTCATGATGATATGGCCCGCCTGAGCCGATAGTCAAACTGCTGCAAAGGGCCGAAGAAACAAATACAACTTGTATACGACTGACGCATATCCCGCTCTTGTGGAGGGAAGCGAATCTTCATACTGGACAGAGGGGCCGTAGTGGAAAAAGTATCTCTCTACACCGACGATTCCAAGTTGAGCTGTAGCGTATTGGCTAGGATCTACGCAGAAAATCTCATGTCTTGTGGCAGAACGCAAGAAGGCTTTAAAAGACTTGTTAAGAAGAATGAGGTACAAGTAACCTGGGTACCGAAAATGTCAGGAAAAGAATCACCGGAACATCTGCTCTGCTTCTGTCCACCGTAAAACCACACCAGACATCGCCACTTTGGTACATTCCAGTTGCTATCACAGGGTAGTATAGGAAAGCTGAAGATATCGGCAATCTTAGGCTTCCTTACTGACTCAGGATCGTACTTGCAGTGATTGAGACAATCATGAAGTCAACAGAGGGAGCCGACCAAAAAGTAGCTTAGCTCTAATTGAAGTCTCTGAATCTGACAACAAAGTGCTGGTTCATAATTGAATCTGGAGCATCAAGATCTTTCTGATCGCCGAGGTGAGCTGTGTAGCTGTCTTATTTCGTCCTTGCTGGTCTACGGCTTTCTTAATTATTTTACTGTATCAGGTCTTCTGAACTGCTTAATTCCTTTTTAACGAACCTTTTTATTCATGGCATATGAAATATGTGAAGGAGCTGCAAGTGAGAGTGAGAAGAAAATGGTCGAAAACAGCCTGATTTAACAAAATTTTATTCTTTTTGCAAGCCGCTCGAGAAATACTAAAAGTATGCCGTCGGGAATCCCCAAACGTGTCGCCGTTCAGGCCTTTAAAACGTTGTTCTACCCTCTCCGTACCGTGCTATAACATGAGCTTTATGTTCTAGATGAAACGTTCTTGTTCGATCAGCTGTTATCGGATGGTGGGAGTTGGATGGAGCTTTGCGGGTATCGGAGTTTCACATCTGCCGAAAATCTGGAAAAATAACTATAATACCTTTTTATATGTTTCCATAGAAATATTGTGAATTATTTTCTTAATATGCACTTTTTCAAAACGCAATCGTGGTAGATGTCGTCCCCAACCCTCGTCCAGTCTTAATGGATATAAAAAAAACATCAATGTATGCAGACTATGATGTTTACGATCTTTTTCACCGTAAAAATTAAAAAATTTAAATAATATTTTTAAAGTTATTGAAAAGCACACCTAAGGATGTAATAAAAATTAAAAAATAAAATTTTTATTTACTTGGCTTTATAAAATAGGCATAGATAAGTTATAACTGATTTCTTATAAGGATCTTAAACAATATTAAAAAAAATTTTGATTTTGATTGATAAACATAAACAAACAAATTTATACTAGCATGACACTGTCACCTGAATTAGAGATTTATTATTATAGACTTAAAAGCTACACAGTGTTTTACACAAGTGGGAGCAACACGACTATACGGCACTTTTAATCCATTGGCTAATGAATTGAACGTCTATTAGCCGCAAAAATCGATAGATCTACGAAAAATATACCAGATACCTATAACAACATACTGCTATGATGAAGTATATAAAATATCAGGTTTAAAAAGTTTTTTAGGCTTTTCACATAAATCACTACCGGAACTGCTAGATGAGAACACGAGAATACATAATCACGTACTACGAAGTTGCATTTTAAAAGAAATCCGAGGAAAATAACACATATAACTATCTCATTTATGTTTTTAATAAAAAAATAAATAATATCCATACATATTTATATATTTTGTATGTACATACATATTATGTAATAACACATTTTTAGTATTTGATATGAAAATATAAATTAGTTACATGATTTTCTGTAATTAAAATTTGATTTGATTTGCGCGCTCGAGTAAAAAAGCGGGCCAAGAAAAGCGCGCCAATTCTTTCTCTTCGTGCGTTCGATAAAAGCCTACAACACCATAGAGTGCCAATTAATAAGATTATTAATTATTATAAATAAAACGCACCAGAAAGTCTACCTCTATGGTAGTGTGGAAACGATTTAAACCAATAATTATTATGAACTTAATATTGTGTGTGTGCCGCCAGTGCCGCCTCTGCACAGGAGCGAGCTTTCTGTCCCCGGCTTGCTCTCGCACTCCAACTATTGCCGATCTCCCGCTCTCGCTTTAACGAGGCAAAGCGACCGGAAGCTCGGTTTTACGTTAAGTTATTAGTCTCATGTAAGCAGCGAATAAAAGCTGACGCTAAAATATACCACGACGCCCCCGCCTTTATATTTTCAACACCTGACGGGTTAATTTTTCGCCAGCCAGCCAGGGGAAATCTTTGGACTCCAATAACGAATCTTTGCGGGCAGGATCGCCCCCCTAAACAATTATTATTGTGACATAAATACGTATAGATTTTAAATTAAATTTTGGAATAAGACATTTAGTATTTATATTTTTTGCATTACTTATAAAAATAAAATAAATAAAAATAATGAAAACAATAAGAACAATATATAGGGACTCAAGCACTAAAAAAATGTAAACAAACCAAAATCAAAACAAACGAGCACATCGATATGCTCATGTATACATCAGCTGTTTTTGCTGCCGTTCTCGTCCCCTCTCTATCTTACAAGCGGTCAGCAGACCAAAAAATAAAATTTAAATATTATATTTCATCGTTGCGCTTGCGAACAGAAGCACACATATAATCACGCACATGTTTGTTCTGTGTTTACTCATACATGCCAACGCATTCTATTTTTAGAATTTTACGCTCTCAACTTTGTGAGAGCATGAAGAGCGCTATTGTCGTTTGAATAAAAAAATTAGCCTCATATTGCAAAACGAATGTATGGTCGTGAGGCATCTTAAAAATTGTAGTCTTTGGTTAAATGCAATAAAAAAATCTCATAAGTTAATAGTTTAAAGAATTTGCTTTCGTATTGATGAAGGTTTTCAATTGGTTGGAATTGAGTTTATCAAGCTTTATCCAAAATAAAGAGACATATTTTCTTTTGCTTTTAGTATTGTCCTATGAACCGTTATCTATTGTTTTCGTTTTTTGCTTGTTTCTTAATAGATCAATCTATGCGATAAAAAAATGTTCATGAAAATCGGTCAACAACAACATGAATAATTACTTAAACAAGTTTGGCGGTGAAAATAATTGTGAGTTTGTGTAAATACTTTTGACCACCACTGTATATAATAATAATACATAATATTATAAATAATGTATAATTTAATTCAAATATAACAAAAATCCTCTCTCTCAAATAGAAACATCAACGGTCAAAAAAATCATCGATGATGTATAAAATTCGAAAAACATCAAGTGATGTATCGATTTTCTTATCGATGTTTTTGCACTTCTATTACTATATTGTTTTTTTCAGATGCGGGAAGTTCCTGGACTCCATACCAATTGTGAGTTGATATCTTGTCTTTAATTGTAAACAATTTAAAGCTGCAAAATTGTATCAGGAAAAACTAAAAGGTGACTCCATTTCTTCAGAAAATTATGAGTTCAGATAGAGATCCCGACTATTCTATTCGACGAATATTGCGACAAAGACAAAAAAAAAAAAGCGATTCAAATGAGAATGGTATAATTGATTTAGATAAGAATAAACGCAAAACGAAGAAGAAAGGATCCTTGTACACCAAAAATAACGCATACGATGAATATGGAAATATTCGTTTCAACGGAGTGGACATCTGTAAGAGTTTCGTCATTATTGAAAAAATATTACTAAGTATTTTTTCATTTAAGGCGACTGTATGAATGAAGAATGTGATGGCTGCTGGTACGTATGCCGTTGTTGTGGCTCTACAAAATGTGGTCCTCAATGTCGCTCAAATCGAAAGTTTTTCTATGAAGGCATAATATATGATGGAAAGGATTTATCTTTAACTAATAAATTTGTTACCAAATAACGTTAGGGTAGCATTGAATTTCTGTTATATTGAGTTTGTTTTCTAACTGTAAGGGAATTCTTTTCATTTGTAAAAATATTCAAAACTGGACTACAAACGGCCTCATAGGTTTACTTGTTTAAGTGTGAATATAAGATGATTAGGTCAGACCCAATATTTACAGAAGCCAAAATGTTGGATTATCAGCTTTATGTGGTTCTAGCTTCAATGCATTGCTGTAGCCGGCTATAACCTAAGCGCGGCTCGAGTTTTCGGAACTCCATTTCGTCTCTTAATTCTTATTGCATTTAGAACTGTATTCTCAAATGTTTTTCGTTTAAGTTTTAGTTGTGTAAAAGTTTAATATTATAAAGCAGAAATGGGCATGCCTTGACTCCCAGAGCTCGTGCGGCTCAATCCGTTATGTTTTGAAATAGGAAGAGGTCTCAGCGCACATTTACAAAAACAATGTGTTTTGTCGGGGGGCGATCCTGCCGCTGAAGATCCTGTTTTGTCAAATGTAGCCCAATGGAAATTCCCACGTCGCAAGCGAAGGTGAAAAGTAAAAGACGGGGGCGTCGTGGGCAAATCAAATGGTCAGCTTTATTGCGCTGCATACATAAGACTAACTCTAGCTTAAATGTAAGGGCCGCGCTCCCGACCGATAAGCTACGCTTAACAGTGCGAGAGCGGGCCCGAGAAGTGGAGCGCGAACAAGCTGTCCCTCAGCTCGCTTAGCAGCGAGCGAAGCTCGGGAATTCGGGAGCGGGCGTTCGCGAGCATCGAAGAGTGGGCGCGGGAGCGCTTAGACTAGCCCGATAAGCAGTGCTCGAAGAGCCGACTTGCGGGAGTGCAAGAGCGGCCAAGGCTTTGGAGGCTCGGTGGACAGAGGCGGCGCCGCGGCCGCCGCGAAGGGCCTTCTGACGTGAACATTCTCCCCCCCTTGCAACTACTCGGGTTGCAACATATTCGTCCTGTATAACTGCCGCGTTCTGCAGGGGGTCCTGGCTAGCGGCGGAAATTGCCTATGCGCACCGGACTGGAGCGGTGGACGGAGGCCGTGGAGTGGCTGAGGAGGGGCGGGGCTAGCCCGATGAGCAGTGCTCGAAGAGCCGACTTGCGGGAGTGCAAGAGCGGCCAAGGCTTTGGAGGCTCGGTGGACAGAGGCGGCGCCGCGGCCGCCGCGAAGGGGTCTTTTGACGTGAACATTCTCCCCCCCTTGCAACTACTCGGGTTGCAACATATTCGTCCTGTATAACTGCCGCGTTCTGCAGGGGGTCCTGGCTAGCGGCGGAAATTGCCTATGCGCACCGGACTGGAGCGGTGGACGGAGGCCGTGGAGTGGCTGAGGAGGGGCGGGGCTAGCCCGATGAGCAGTGCTCGAAGAGCCGACTTGCGGGAGTGCAAGAGCGGCCAAGGCTTTGGAGGCTCGGTGGACAGAGGCGGCGCCGCGGCCGCCGCGAAGGGGTCTTCTGACGTGAACACAATGCAATATCAGAAAGCCTGACGACAAATGCACATCTACACAAAAACTCTAGAACACAAAAACAAAATACATGTATTTTTGTAATAATTGGGACGTGCAGCGACGCTGGTTGTTGCTAAAATTTGTTGTCTGGCTCATTTCCCTATTTTTCGTGCCCATCTTTGTTAAACAGGCCTGTTCCACTTTCGAACCGGAGGTGAATTTCATACTATTTTTTACCCTTGCAGGGTATTATAATTTCAGTTAGAAGTTTGCAACGCAGTGAAGGAGGCACCTCCGACTATATAAAGTATATATATTCTTGATCAGGATCAACAGCCGAGTCGATCTAGCCATGTCCGTCTGCCATTCTGTCCGTCTGTCCGTTTCTACCCAAGCTAGTCTCTCAGTTTTGAAGCTATCTGAATGAAACTTTGTAGTTAGCGTTCTATATACTCTCGTATATCTGTCGGAACGGGCCGGATCGGACGACTATATCATATAGCTGCCATAGGAATGATCGGAAAATTTTTACAAAAAAAATTTAAACTTTTTTAGTTTTCAATAGAATTGGATCAAATTTGAGATATAGCCATTTTACTATACTCTAAAATTTTGCATAAAATTTTATGAAAATCGGACAACTATATCATATAGCTCCCATAGAACAATCGAGAAATTAATACAATTAAATTTATAACTTTTTCAGTTTTCAGCTGATTTTCAAATTTGAGGTATAGCCATTTTGTATTAGTCTTAAATTTTTTGTCAAATTTCATGAAAATCGGACGACTATATCTTATAGGTGCCATACAAACGATCGTTTGATGTAGAGGAAAAATGCAAATCTGTGAATGTAAAACTGCAAATATAATATGTATAGGTGAATGAAATGAAAGCAGGTTTTACTTCATTGTTTTTAACACAAATATATATATAATGTATATGGTATGGATTCCAATTCATAGAAGTTCTATCTGCAAGGGTATATAAACTTCGGTGTACCGAAGTTAGCTTCCTTTCTTATTTCATTTACCTTTAACATACTAATTTCCCTCGTTGATTTACGCCAAACTTTCCTTTGGTCCCTTGTACTTTCAAATAATTTCTGCTGTCCGCTATCAAGAAATGGATTTACTTTAAGGGGTAGACCACCCTGAAATTTTTTAAAAATCACATTTTTTTTAAGCCGATATTGTTACGGCCATTTTAAGACATTGGGCTTAAAAATATCTTATTACTTGTGGATTTTAGAGTACCTTAGAGTACTTTCTTTATCTTCATTTGCGTTTTTCTCAAAACTACGTTTTTTAAAACGGTGTACATGATTTCTCAAAAACTGCTGGACCGATTCTTTTCAAATTTTTTACAAAGTTACTTTATAACGTCCTCTATGGCATGATGTAGGATTTTTTCGATATGATTTTTTGTTTTAAAGTTATACATATTTGAAACAAAAATTTTGTAATCGATTTGTAGATAAAAAAGTCAATGCAGGACGGGGTGGCCCTAGAATTGGATGGAAAGCACGTAGGGCTTCCAGTTGCTAGAATTTGTGCTGAAGAATTCGTTATAGCATCATGTAGAGCGCTCCCTCTTCCGTCGGCTCTGTAGCTACCCTAAAGTCGATGTTTTGCGTTAAAGTCCCCGCCTAGGATGAACTTATGGCCCAGTTCTGAAAGGAGGTGATCAAATTCAGAACTAGTCCAACCTAATGAACGAGGAAGATACGCTGCACCAATCAATAGCTCTCCACTGCTAGATGAGATCATGGCGGTAGTTAGTTGAACTTTCCAATCCGTGACAACATGAAGTTGGTAATAGGAATTTCCTTCCTTGATCAGAATGGCTGAGCCACCTCGGCGAGTATTGACGGGGTGGTCAGCTCTCAGGCATTCGAATCCTGCAAGAGTAAAGTTGATTCCAGGGTGTAAATATGTCTCTGCAATTAACATGATGTCAATTTTATGTTGTATAGTAAATATAAGCAGCTCATTCGCATTTGAAGCCAGGCTGCGGGCGTTCCAGAATCCAATGCGGAGGTCATTAGTCATAATGGGCACTATATCTGGGAATTGTCAGAGAGGATCCTCCCTGAATCTGGTTCAAATTCTGGGCTATTGCTGCCACTGAGAGGGATGCTGAGCGACCACCCTTTGGTGCTCTTGCATCATTTGGAACAAACTCAACAAGTCAGGATCTGATCACTTGCCGCTGGTAGCAACATTTGCGTCTGTTCCTACAACCATTGTCTCTAGATCCAGCCTGCTGAAACCTGGATTTTGTCTCTCCGCCTTCCAAGATTCACTGGATAACTCCCTTGAGCTTTCCACCTCCCTAAACACGAAGGAGGACGTGGATTCAGCCATTAACATCCTTCTTACAAGGATTGGGGAGGCTGCTGCAGTTGCGGCCCCTCCGGTGTCTCCAGGCTCTCTTACGGCAAGGCGTCATTGTGTGCTCTCTTCTGAAGTTGAGGGATTGCTGTTGCTGAAGAAGAGGCTTAGGCGAGAGTACATCCGCACATCTGACATGAGAATCAACAGATTTTTCAGGAGGATTTCCAACAGAGTACGTAAAAAACTGTCGTTACTCAAGGCTGAAGCTACGGATCGCATGCTGGATAACGTGACAGCTGATGCGAGCTCCAACTATGCCCTTTGGAAGCTGACTGGATCCTATAAAAGGCAAGCTATTCCCAAGTTTCCAATCAAAACAGAGGATGGTACATGGGCAAGATCAACACAAGACAGAGTTGAAGCTTTTGCTCAAAGTCTAGAAGATAGATTTACTCCCTTCGGAACAGCCTCTGTCCGGAGACAACAGATTGTGGCTGACAAGCTTGCGATTACACACCAAATGGAGCTTCCGGTGCCACCTATAACTGTGCAGGAGGTTAAGGAGGACATAAAAAAGTTAAATGTCAAGAAAGCCCCTGGAGATGACCAAATTGATAATCGTATTGCACGAACGCTACCTCTTAGAGCACTGCTATACCTTATACTCATCTTCAATGCTTCCCAGAGGTTGAGCTACTTCCCAAAGGCTTGGAAGAGTGCTCGGATTGTAATGATCCTTAAACCTGGGAAACCACTCGAGGACCTAAACAGTTATCGGCCTATTAGCCTCCTTTCCACATTTGGTAAGCTGCTGGAAAGATGCATCCATAGAAGATTACGACAGTCTCAGTTGGGAATGAACGCTCTTCCCAAATTTAAGTTTGGGTTCAGACTTAGGCATGGCACCCCTGAACAGCTGCACCGTGTCGTTGAGTATATACTCGAGGGGTTTCACTCTAAACAATACGTGGTGGCTGCCTATCTGGACATACAGCAGGCTTTTGATAGGGTGTGGCATCCAGGGCTACTCTATAAACTCAAGCCATTACTAAACCCACAACTGTTCGAAATGGTTAGGAGCTTCCTCTCTGAAAGGACATTCAAAGTGGTTCAGGACGGTACCCTATCCTCTCTAAGGCCGATAAAGGCTGGAGTTCCCCAAGGAAGCGTGCTGGGACCGACGCTGTACAGCTTGTTCACTCATGACATGCCGAAGTCCACGTTACATGATCATAATTCTATGCTGGCCACATTTCCTGACGATACTGCTGTCCTCTCCAGATCCAACTGTATCTATGACGCCACTGATATGCTTCAGCTATACCTCAAAAGGTTTGAGAATTGGGCCTGTCGCTGGAACATTTCAATTAATCCGGCAAAGTGTGCTGTAGTGACGCACTCCCTCAGAAAGGAGTCGTGCCCTGGACTGTTCCTGCATGGAGAGCTTCTTGAGCAGGTCAGAGATTATAAATACCTGGGGGTCACCCTGGACACTAGATTAACCTTCGCCAAGCATACAAGGTTAGTTAGGCGTTCATTGGAGGATAAAGCCAGAAGGCTGTACTGGCTCCTAAAGGCAAATAATCACCTGAGTCTGGCGAATAAGGTCCAGATATACAAGTCCATACTTGCCCCTACTTGGAGATATGGGATTCAAGTTTATGGCAAAGCGGCCAAAACTAATCTGAGTTACATCCGGGTCTTCCAAAGCAAGTTCCTGCGGAGAATTACTGGTGCTGAGTGGTTTATTCGGAACACTGACCTAGCGAGGGACCTTAAAGTTCCCTTGTTAGGGGATATTATCAATGAACAAGCCGAACATTACAAAAATAAGCTCATGTCTCACCCAAACATTCTAGCCAGGAGACTTGCGTCTCGGCGGGCAAGGCGCAGACTTAAAAGGATTCATCCCTCGGACCTACCAAGAAGGAAAATTTATTAAACACTAACTAAACTCCCTGCCACTTGTTACTTCTTCACTTCTTACACTTTTGTAATAATCCAATGAACTCCTCCGCTCACTATTGTATAAGTTGCTACACTACAGTAATTTACAATAATAAATTCAGTCAAAATGGAAAAAAAAAAAAAGAACTATAGTCATACTTAGTTTATTAAACATTTTTGTTTTTGAATGTCAGATAACAAATATGGTGTGCAGCATGTACACTATACGACCTAGGTAATGGTCGTATGAATTCATTTTTTGACTAGCTATATCTCCGCCATTTGTAAATATTTTTTTTTCCTTTAATAAGTATTTTTTAGTTTAACATTTTTTTTTTTTTTTTTTTTTTTTGGACGTTGATGCACTAAGGTCAGTACATACAAGTGGCCCGTATGACACCAGGCACGTGCCTGTTTGGGTTAGGTGTTAGTAGGCGCGATGGAAAATATAGGACAGAATACGAGGAAAATTGACTACCGGCGTGCTGCCAGATTGTTAGCTTGCATGCTTACTAAGTGTGTTAGTATTAAAGATTTTAATTTGGGAAGGGAATCTACGTTAGAGATTAGTGTGTACAAATCATTGTAATTTGCACATAACACTCTAAAAGGTTCATGCAGTTCAAAGGAGGTCCTACAGTGGCGCAACACTAATGGGATATAGGATCTAGTGGTTCTACATTGTACATGGAAATTAAGCTGACTCAACAAGTCAGCACTTTTCACATCACCATGGATAAGGTTAAAAATAAAGGTTATCCCTAGCATCGTTCTACGATTGGCTAAGGACGGCAAGTTTATTAATAGGAGTCTACTAGAGTAGGAAGGTAATCTTTGGTTTGCATCCCAATTTAAACCTCGTAGAGCGAAAAGTAAAAAGTTCTTTTGAACCGACTCAATGCGTTTACTATGGACGCCGTACTGAGGGCACCAAACGCAGCATCCATATTCTAGGATAGGACGAACTAAGGAAGTATATAAGGATTTAGTAACATAGGGGTCATTGAATTCCTTCGACCACCGTTTAATAAATCCAAGCACACCCCTGGCTCTATTCACCATAGACGAAATATGATCAATAAAGTCAAGTTTTGGGTCCAAGCGGACGCCCAAATCGTCAACTGTATTAATTCTTTCCAAAGAGCAGCCGTTCAGCGTGTAAGTAGCAAGCTTAGGAGCGACACGAGAGAATGTCATTAGCTTGCATTTCGAGCCATTTAAGTTTAATAAGTTTACACGGCACCAAGTTTGAAAATTATTGAGATCTGTTTGTAAATCCGACTGGCATTCAACGTCATTGCACGCCAAGCTTGACGTCATCCGCGTACATAAGCACTCTGGAGTTAGTCAAGACTTTGGGCAGGTCATTTATAAATAATGTAAACAATAAGGGTCCCAAACGGCTTCCATGCGGGACGCCAGATGTAACCCTTAGAACATTAGATAAATTATTCTTAAAGAGGACCTTTTACCTTCTGCCGTTCAGATAACTAGAGATCAAATTAAAAAGATCACTTGGAAAACACATTAAATCGAGTTTTCTAACGTGAAGAGAATGGTTAACAGAGTCAAATGCTTTACTGAAATCAGTATATATTACACCTGTCTGAAAATTATTATGGAAGCATTTTATAATATAGGAAGAAAGCTCGAAAAAATTTGTTGTTCTTGTTCTTCGCTTAATTAAACATGGAGAAATAATAATAAACGATTCCTTCCAAATAATGGGAAAGTGGGAGGTTTCTAAGGACAAGGACAACAAAGAAGATCTAAAGGAAAAAAGCTTTCGTTTAGGCTAGGACAGAAAATTAAGTTTGATTTGGGTATGTAGTAGGAATAAGTCTGGTGTAAATACGAAGATTTTGCATAAGTTGTTTAAAAAAACTGCGAAAATAGATCGGCTATTGCCTGATCATTATTTGCGGTAGTATTTTCAAATAAAAGCGAGGAAGGATTTGTTTTAGGCTTACGTTTAGTGTTAACAAAATTATAAAACAGTTTTGGGTCCTGTGAGAACTGGGCCCGACAACGCGTTAAATAGTTTTTATAACACTGCGCGTTCAGAACGGTAAAGTTTGACCGAACTGATAAATAAGATGAAACGGCAGATTGAGAACCGGTGAATTTAAATTTAGCATACTGCCTAGATTTTTTTTTTTAAGTCGGCTCAATTCTTTAGTAAACCACTGCGGCTTATTCGAGCTTGGCGGATAATATAACAGAACACATTCAGTAACAAGAAAGAAAGCTAACTTCGGCACGCCGAAGTTTATATACTCTTGCAGATAGAACTTCTATGACTTGGAATCCCAACAATATAAATTATATTTATTTGTGTTAAAAAACAATGAAGTAATACCTGCTTTCATTTCATTCACCTTTACATATTATATTTGCAGTTTTACAGTCACAGATGTGCATTTTTCTCCACATCTAACGATCGTTTGTATGGCCCCTATATGATATAGTCGTCCGATTTTCATAAAATTTTACACAAAATTTAAATGGCTATACCTCAAATTTGATAAAAATCTGTTGAAAACTGAAAATGTTATAATTTTTAATTGTATTAATTTCTCGATCATTCCTATGGCAGCTATATGATATAGTCGTCCGATCCGGCCCGTTCCGACATATATACGAGTGAGAGTATATAGAAGGCTAACTACAAAGTTTCATTCAGATAGCTTCAAAACTGAGAGACTAGTTTGCGTAGAAACGGACAGACGGACAGAAGGACAGACGGACAGACGAATAGACGGACATGGCTAGATCGACTCGGCTGTTGATCCTGATCAAGAATATATATACTTTATATGGTCGGAGGTGCCTCCTTCACTGCGTTGCAAACTTCTGACTGAAATTATAATACCCTGCAAGGGTATAAAAAATGAAATCATGGCATTGTAAATATATCCACTGCAACTGCCATATCAGTGCACATGTATCGATCGGAGCAATTGAACTCATTTATAAAATTATTCAGCGGTCCAAAGTCCGTCTTGCGAAAGCATAGGACTTTATTGGCTGGACGGTCAAAAAAATATTCTGTACGTCACAACCTATATCAAGAGTCACATCGAAAGTTGGATGATAGGGATCTTCGGGCTGCGTCAGAGGCGCCACCCTTGCTAAACTGACTCTCGCAGGATCAGAGACGAATCAAAGATCTAGCAAGCGCTGTATGGAATTTCGCACATGGTTGACTTGAGACAGCGAAATGTCAAACAAGCCAGCGATAAAGTCATGTTGTGTAGGTGTATTGAGAGTATTGGTGGAATTATTCGAGCACCAAATAGCACCAGGGATCTTAAAATCTCCAAGAACTACCAACTGGTCTCTATCCAAAAGTCTACTGGAAACCATCTGAATAGCGGAAAGGTGATTCCAATAAATAGAAAGTTCCGACAGTGGAGGTGTGTAGGAACAGGTAATAAAAATTGAGCTACCTTTGATAGATAGCTTCACACAGTTGCATTCCTCGAAGGTTAATAATTCTGACGTGAGTGAGGAGTCCACCGCTATAAGAACTCCACCCCCGCGTCTGATAGGGCGATCTAGCCGATATACCGTGAACACAGCTGGAAAAACTTCGGAGCTCAGAATCTCCGGCTTTAACCAGGTTTCTGTGAGCACAATAACCTGAGATGCAGACGAAAGGCTATCAGAATACAAGTTAGGAAGCTTACTACGTAAGCCTCTTGCATTCTGATAGGAAATACCTAAGGAGTAGGTTAGTTTTTTGGGTCGGGATTGGAAGACGTAGAAGGCGCAGTGGTAACATCAGGCCTGGGAAGATTTATTCCTACAGGCCGCTTTTTCTTTTTCTTCGCCTCGAACTCCTTAACAACTATGTACTCTGGCCAGAAGTTGGGAGAGCAAATAGTGTTAAAGAGCTCGTTAGGGACATTTATTTTGAAAGATGAAATGTCCCTTGCGTAAGAAAATTTAAACTTTTCCACCTTTATCTTAATTTTTTCGGCTCTGGTTTTGCCTTGTATAAAGGCGAGAACATCTTCCGATGTTTGGTCAGGGGAGAGCCGCGAGACAAAAATATGTCTCGTTGGTGGAACCGCTATAAGGGCTTTTGGCAAGGCAGATTGGTTATCTGCCGTTCCATTGTCGGCCGGTATTCCGGGCCTAACACCCTGGGCAGATATGTTTGTGTGGACGGGACTTTGAGGGGTCAATATTTGCGACCCCCCAGGGGATAAAACAGAAATCACCGGCGGTACGGGCACTCCCGCTACACATTCGGATACCGAATCTTTCCTAGCGCTCGATCTCAGCACTCTTGGAATTAATGCTGAGGTCGAGGGCTGTGCCGTGGGAGGCTGCTGATGAGAGCCTGTTGCGGGTAGTTGGGGTCCGTCTACATGCTGCCCACCAATAGCAGTTTTTTTGCGCCTAGGAGACTCATTTAATAGCGTAAGGCTATTAAATTGGGTGTCCAGCGCCAAGAACATATCAAGAATTTTACGAAAACTCGTTAAAATGCCCTTAAAATCGCTTTTGGTTTGCCGCATGAAAGACGTCATTTCCCTTTCTACATCGCGACAGGCCTCACAGCAGTAACGCAGGCCGATGTTTTTCCTTACATCGTCCACTGTCCGAGCTGCAACTCCAATACACTTGGCGTGCATGACGTTGTCGCACAGCCAGCAGCCGATTGTAAGGTCACCTGCAGCAATTGCCTTTTTGCAGGTTTTAACGGAACAGACAATATTTGCGGACATTATAGCGACTTACCACTGTACTTTCAATTGAAAAAAACAACAGAGCTATGAAAAAAGAAGCGAGAGCGAGAGCGGGAGAGCGTAATAGATTAGATAAGATAAGAAGTGCAGCGGCACAACTAAAGCGAGAGAGTTGGAGAGCGTGGGAGATAAATAGGTGAAACGTTTAGCTGTTGCGACGGCGCAAACAAAAGCTAGACGAAGAAGGCACAAAAAGGAACTCAAAATATGCAAAAGCTAGCACTAGCAGCACAACTAAATTGGAGAATAAAACCAATTATATACACAAAATTAGGATAGCTGCATGCACACGCGAAGTGAACGGGAAGTTATAAACACAAATTAGAAAATTTAAGTTAACCCCGGTGGTTAGATTGAAACTTTAACACAAAACGAGAGCGCAAGACAAAAACACGTCCGTTCACTTGGAAAGATGAATATTAGATATGTACTATATAGTGACATATCCACAGTCCCATAGACTTTAGCACATGCCTACTTATTCCACATATATGTACACCCATGAATCATCATCGAATGACCATAAAGTCATTGGACACCACAACTCCACACGAGTTCGACAGTAGAATAAACACAAGTCCCCAGTAGTAGACTAAACAATTTTATTGTCTAAACATCCTTTCCTATTTGTCGCGTTCACACGCTCAAAGTTCGGACCCGTTAGCTCGAAAACAAAATTATCAAATTTCAAAAGAGCACTTGTATCCAAGAGCGAATGCATTTGAATCCAAGAGAAATTAAAGAATCAATTAAGCTCTCTCTTAGAATCTTTCGAAATCAATCAAGATCCACGAAAGCTCGAAACCGAGGCTTGATCGTCACCCATCCTAGTTCAATAAGCAGAGTTCAGTTTGAGGCACGAAATTATTCGGTCGGTGTTCTTCTCATAAAAATATCCTGTAACTTATTCGGTTAAATAAAAATAAAAATAATTTTTTTTAACTTACGAATAACCAAGTATTTAATTGGCGCAGCCGGTAGGATCAAAAATTAAAATAATCCTTTCAGTACAGTATTGGTCAACTTAAAGGATAAGCTATACAACTAGCTATCCAGACCAACGAATTGAAATAGTGATTAAAAAATTGATCCGCAAAAGAATCTACGTGCAAGTAGTATTCTAAATCGAAAATCCCGTGCGGTCGGAAATAAAGTTCAAACCCGAATTTTTAATTCTGTGACTTTTAATACAACCAAACCAAAATCCCGTGCGGTCAGAAATAAAGTTCAAATCCGAATTTTTTAATTCTGTGACTTTAAAATAAAACAAAACCAAAATGGCAACAGTGCAACAACTCTCCGAGCTACACTTAAATCAATTGCTGAACCAAATTAAGGAGCTGCATTATTATGATGGCACACCAGGAAAGCTGTCAATATTCATCAACCAGGTGGACCAATTGCTAACTCTTTACCCAACACAAGAAAATCGGCAAGCTCATATAATCTACGGCGCTATAAAACGAGTAATAGTGGACAACGCCCTAGAAGCAGTAATTCAAGCAGGAGCAACATCATGGATGGAGATCCAGGAAACCCTTTCCACTTCATTTAAGGATCATAGACCATATGTAACACTGATAAAACAACTGGAGGAAACACCATATTCAGGAAGCATCAGTAAGTTCATCCAGATGCTGGAGGCACAGCATCGCAATATCTTTGATAAGCTAGAACTAGAATGTAATCCCGTAATAAAGAGCAATTATTCCGATATGTTAAAATGGACTATCAAGTCTACAATCGATAAGAAATTACCAGATAGAATGTACATGTCGTTGGCTCGTAAGGATATTGACACTATCCCAAAGTTAAAACAAGCCACTATGGAACTTGGTCTTTATGACGCAAATCCTGAAGATATGTATTTTCAAAAATCTCACGATTATAATCGCAGGAATAAGGGAAATAAAAATTTAAATAATAATCAAAGATATTACAATAACAAACATAACACAAATTCTTATTATTCGTCTACATCTCAAAATAATAATCAAGCCAGTAACTCGAATCGAAATACCCAGAATCGAAACCCAAATAACCCTACTATTGTTGACCCACAAGTGTATCACAATTTTAGGAACAAGTTAAATCAAGGAAGGCAGAATAATCCATTAAACCATCAGCCCTCTACTTCACACAACCCGAGTAGTAACGGTCCCGTTAAAAGACAAAGAGAAAGTAGTAGTGGACAGACTAAAATGGAGATAGATGTAAATTTTCATCAAACTGCCTCGGAAACCCCGGACACGGGAGAAGAGGTAGAATCAGTCCATATGTAAGAATTACGTATGAGAACAATCTTTACAAAGGTATGATTGACACAGGTTCGTCCATCAATATCATTAGGGAGAATTTTGCAAATTTGAAGGAAACTAAAGAAAACCTCAAGGTATACACAATTAAGGGTCCAATAATACTAACGAAAAGCATAATGATTAAACCCAATGTAGTATGTCCGTTTGAACAAAAGTTCTATGTGCATAATTTTTCTCAAAAATATGATTTCCTGTTAGGTCGTCAATATTTAGAAGATACCAAAGCAAAGATTGATTATGAGAAGGAGACTGTAACCTTAGGTTCAAAAACCTATAAATTCAGATACGAGGATGAGAAGGGCGAGACCGCATCAACTAGATGCCTTGACCCAATCAAAAAGGGCGAGACCGCATCAACTAGATGCCTTGACCCAATCAAAAAGGGCGAGACCGCATCAACTAGATGCCTGGACCCAATCAAAAAGGGTGAGACCACACTAAAAAAGTGTCCCAGTCCAAAAGACAAAAAGGTTAACCCCAAAATCAAACAAAAAGTGGAGAAGACCGCACCCCTAAAGTGCCTTACTCCCAAAAACAGTAAAGATGCCGAGGATTCAGATGCAATGCAATCCAATCCTACATCGATTACTGACGAAACAATTAACTTCGCGATCAATAATGAATTACGCGAATGTAACGAGTTTAGGCTCGAACACCTCAATGTTGAAGAAAAGGAATGTTTAAAGAAGGTCCTATACCAATATAGAGACATTCAGTACAGAGAAGGTGAGAATTTGACTTTCACTAGTACCATTAAACATGTTATCCAAACTCTACATGAAGATCCGGTTTATCGCAAACCATACAAATACCCCCAGAGTGTTGATCAGGAGGTAAATAAACAAATTAAGGAAATGATAGAGCAGGGCATTATCCGAAAATCTAAGTCCCCCTATTGTTCACCCATTTGGGTAGTTCCAAAGAAGGCAGACGCCTCAGGTAAACCGAAATTCAGATTAGTAGTCGACTATAGGAATCTTAACGAAATAACAATAAATGATAAATTTCCGATTCCTAGAATGGACGAAATACTTGACAAACTGGGAAGATGTCAGTATTTTACTACTATCGATCTAGCTAAAGGTTTCCATCAAATTCAGATGGAGGAAAAGTCTATTGCAAAAACAGCGTTTTCAACCAAACATGGGCATTACGAATATACCCGCATGCCCTTTGGCCTTAAAAATGCACCGGCAACTTTTCAGAGATGCATGAACAACATGTTAGAAGATTTAATCTACAAGGATTGTTTGGTATACTTGGATGATATCATAATTTACTCCACTTCATTGGAGGAACATATTTTATCATTGAAGAAAGTCTTTGGAAAATTAAGGGACGCTAACTTAAAATTGTAGTTAGATAAATGTGAGTTCATGAGGAAGGAAACAGAATTCCTAGGGCACATTGTCACTACTAACGGAATTCGGCCTAACCCAAACAAAACGAACGCAATCACAAAATTCCCATTACCAAAAACTCCTAAACAAATAAAATCATTTCTAGGATTATGTGGATTCTATCGCAAGTTCATTCCTAACTTTGCTAAGGTAGTTAAACCTATGACCCTAAAGTTGAAAAAAGGAGCGGTAATCGACACCAAATGCAGAGATTATGTAGAGTCATTTGAAAAACTAAAGGTATTGATAACTTCAGACCCGATTTTAATCTACCCTGATTTCTCAAAACCCTTTTCTCTAACAACTGACGCTAGCAATATAGCCATTGGAGCTGTTTTGTCACAAAACCATAAGCCCGTATGTTACGCAAGCAGAACGCTAAACGAACACGAAACAAACTATGCTACTATCGAAAAAGAATTGTTAGCTATAGTTTGGGCAACTAAATATTTTAGGTCATATCTATTCGGAAGGCCATTTGAAATATTAAGTGATCACAAACCATTGGTGTGGCTTAACAACATAAAGAAACCTTACAGTAAACTACAAAGGTGGAAAATCAAATTGAATGAATTTGATTACAAAATTAAGTATCTTCCAGGCAAAGAAAATTATGTAGCGGATGCTCTTTCCCGCACAGTAATAGAGGAAGCCATGGTTGGCGAAATTGCTGATAGCATGGATGCAACAATTCATAGCGCTGCTGAAGATAACTTAAATTACATCTCCATCACCGAAAGACCCCTAAACTATTTCTCCAGACAAATAGAAATGGTAAAAGGAGATGTAGACGCAGTTAACACGAGTCATTACTTTCAGAAATTAAAAATTAAAATCACATATAAAGAAATGACAATCGAGTTAGCTAAAAACCTCATCAAGGAATATTTTTGCACAAAGAAAAGCACTATTTATTTCCCAGATGACGGCAACTTTCTGATATTCCAAAGGGCATATATCGAAATCATAAGCCCTAATTGTTTCACAAAATTGCTGCGATGTACTCAGAAGTTAACTGATATTCTGACGTATGCAGAATTTAAAGATCTAATCTTAAAGAAACATAAGGAACTTTTACACCCAGGTATAGAAAAAACCATTAATTGGTTTAAAGAAGAATATTACTATCCTGACAGTCAGAAACTCATTCAGAATATTATCAATGAATGTGTGAAGTTTGCAATATAGCTAAAACTGAACATAGGAATACAAAACTTGTATTCGAAACGACACCCGAAGTCCTAAACGATAGAGAAAAATACGTGATTGATTTTTATCTAACAGGGAACCAAACCTATCCTGCATAGATATCTATTCGAAATTTGCTACCCTAATCGAAGTAAAGAGTAGAGATTGGCTAGAAGCAAAAAGGGCCCTCATGAAGATATTTAATGACATGGGAAAACCGCAAGAAATAAAAGCAGATAAAGATTCAGCGTTTATGTGCATAGCATTGCAAAACTGGCTAAAATCAGAAGGTGTAAATATAACCATCACAACAAGCAAAAACGGTGTATCCGATATAGAAAGATTTCATAAGACTAAATGAGAAGCTGAGAATTATTGGTAGTGAACGAAATATAGAAGATCGATGCACAAAATTTGAAACGATCCTATACGTTTATAATCACAAAACAAGGCACAATACCACCAAAAGAACTCCAGCAGACATTTTTCTATACGCAGGTAGCCCTGATTTTAATGTACAACAAAACAAAATTAACAAGATTGACCAGCTAAACAAAAACAGACATAGTTATGATGTTGATACGAAATACAGGCAATCACCATTAGTCAAAAGTAAGGTGACCAACCCGTTTAAGAAAACAGGTCAGATTAGACAAGTGGATGATAAACACTTCGAAGAAACAAACAGAGGCAGGAAAATCGTACATTACAAGTCCAAGTTCAAGAAACAAAAGAAAACTACCAAAAGTAAATACGATAATTCCAGACCCGTCGAAGAAGATTAAAAGATGTCCCGTATCCCCCATAATGATTATAAGTCTGGCAATCATCGCTCTCATCACCGTAGCCCAAGGCAATAGCATAGAAGTAAACACAATAAGTGCTAAGAATGGATACCTATTATTTCAGACAGGAGTTACGGAGATACCAACGAGTTACGAATATCATTACTTAAGCATAAACATAACTAAGACCATGTTAATGTTTGAGAACTTGTTGGATGAAGCGAAACATTTTCCTGACGTAATCCAAATAGATTACTTAGTTGAAAAACTAAAACGGGAAATAAATGGTTTGAGAATAATCAAGAGAACCAAACGAGGTCTAGTAAATATTGTAGGAACAGCATACAAATATTTATTTGGCACACTAGATCAAGACGACAGAGATGAGTTAGAAAGCAAAATTAATAACTTGTCAGAAAATTCCGTTCAGAATCATGATTTGAATATGATTATTGATGTGATTAACAGCGGGATAGATATCATTAACAAATTGAAAATTGAAAACGAAAAACAACAACAGGTAGCAGTACTTATTTTCAATTTACAACAATTCACTGAGTATATTGAAGACATAGAAATGGGTATGCAACTCACGAGACTGGGAATTTTCAATCCGAAGTTACTTAAACATGATTATTTAATTTATTTATTTATTTATTTAAATGCTAAAGATTAAAACATCCACTTGGCTAAAAACAGATACAAACGAAATTCTAATAATTTCCCATGTTCCTACTGAGATAACAAAAGTCCCAATATTCAATATAGTCCCATATCCTGATGAGTCCAACTACATCCTTACTGAATCCATATTTGATAAGTTTTATATTTACGAAGATAAGGTCTATAATACACACACAGGTAAACCAATTTTCGATAAGTGTTTAATAGGAATTATTAAACAAGAACCCACTGAATGTAAATACACTAAAACACACAAAGATTTCCAAATCAATTACGTTGAACCAAACATATTAGTCACCTGGAACATTCCGGAAACAATTTTTAATCAAAATTGTATCAACAATAGAGTTTCTATACATGGAAACAACATTATTAAAATAAAGAATTGTACTATGCAAATAGATGAATTCATAATTTCAAACAACCTTGCAGATTTTACACAGTCAATTTATATTGTAAACAACATTACTAAAATAGAACCTTTGGCATACATCCAGACAAGAGATATAATTGAATCCCATGTAAAATATTACAGCATGTTTCAAATCATATGTCTTACATCCTTTGTTATTACAATCCTAAGTTTAATATTGTATGTCAGTTATAAATTTAAGAGTATACCTAAGAAACTCATTGTTAAATATAAGAAAGCACAAGAAGAACAACCGATCCCGGAACAAATTGTAAATGATCAGATCATACCGGAAAATAACATTATGATTTATCCCACGTTATCCGCCTGAGGACAGGCTAAATTCAAAGGTTGGGGGAGTGACATATCCACAGTCCCATAGACTTTCGCACATGCCTACTTATTCCACATATATGTACACCCATGAATCATCATCGAATGACCATAAAGTCATTGGACACCACAACTCCACACGAGTTCGACAGTAGAATAAACACAAGTCCCCAGTAGTAGACTAAACAATTTTATTGTCTAAACATCCTTTCCTATTTGTCGCGTTCACACGCTCAAAGTTCGGACCCGTTAGCTCGAAAACAAAATTATCAAATTTCAAAAGAGCACTTGTAGAGCGAATGCACTTGAATCCAAGAGAAATTAAATAATCAATTAAGCTCTCTCTTAGAATCTTTCGAAATCAATCAAGATCCACAAAAGCTCGAAACCGAGGCTTGATCGTCACCCATCCTAGTTCAATAAGTTGAGTTCAGTTTGAGACACGAAATTATTCGGTCGGTGTTCTTCACAAATACAAATATCTTGTAACTTATTCGGTTAAATAAAAATAAAATATATTTTTTTTAACTTACGAATAACCAAGTATTTAATTATATATATGTACATATGTACTAATAAATATGTACTTTGATGTACTAATAAATATGTACTTTGATGTACTAATAAATAAAAAGTTGTATTCCTAGTAGGTTTGTCATAATGGATTTTTGAAAAACCCTCCAATTTTCGGGCCTTCAGGATGGTCTACCCCCTTAAGTTGTGGTAATAAAAGGTTGGCCAAAGTATGGCCCTCAGTACTCTCCAACTTAATGGAGTCCTTGTTAAATTCATAAAAGCATTCGCTGACATATAAAAAATAATAAATAAGCTCATAAAATATTTAGATTTGCAGCGTTGTAATACAAAAAACATAGGGAACCACAAAATAATTATTTTTAATTCGGGTGTGTTACATTTAGAAAATTCAGTTATGTAATAATTTTCATAAAACAGGTTATGAAATACAATACAAATTTCACTTGATAAAATTGCATTGTTTTTAATCTATTGAATTTAACGTAGTAAATACGAATCCGTGTGAATTTATCGGAAAACTACCGAAGAATTTGTGGAATATTTGAAAACGTTTAAATTATTCGGAAGTGGCAAATAAAAAAGGACTAATAAAAAAGGTAAGTTGTTTGATTTCAATTTGTTCGCCGACTGATTTTCAACCTGTAAATGCGACTTCAACTTGTGAATGTGTGAATGTAGACTATGTATGTATATACTTTCCCGGAATTGTATTTTTTTTTTTTAATTGGTATGTAAGTGGGATATTATATTTATTGATACTAGATAATGTTTATAGTTTTAGTTTCATATTTTTTAACATGTACTTTGGATTAGAATTATAACCATCTCCGTAATTTCTTCTAGCGTTGTAGGACTTTCGTTGTTGCTAACTCGCTCGTCGAACAATCCTTGTCGTCCTGATTCTTATTTTAGTCAGCATCGTAATTTTTTTTGTTTACTCTCTACTTCAGAATCAAGCGTCACTTGTCTTCTTTGTGTCCGCCGTCGTTTTTATTCATCGCCTGCTCGTCCTGAAACCGCTCTTTACTTAAATTGTTTTTAACGTTCATTTGTTCGTTTTTCAATTTAGGTAGAATGCTCCTTGGGTCGGCGTTCACTTGCTTGGAATCTTCAAATAAGATTGAGAACGGCTGCACTTATTTGGATGACAATTATTTTCAATTGTTTAAGATTGCCAGAGAATGTTTTTGTTTCTAAAACATGTTGGAAAACTGAAGGAAGTTTCCTTGCGCCTCCGATGACCACTTCAAGCTCTGGAAACTGAAACTCCGCCGCCAGCCCGGTTGCTGATCTCACAAATCGCGGCCGAAATCACCAAAATTCCTCGTATTTCTGAGCCCCCAAAATGAACCGCTCAGAACCGATTGCCATTCGGCGAGATTGCTCCTTCGACAGCGTGCTCAGCCGGCTGCTGCGTATGCGTTCCCAGAACCATGAGAGCTTCCGTGCTGCCATGTACAACTTTCTTATCGCTGCCGGCGTGGGAGCCTTTGTAGCCGTCTGTTTCATCCTGGGAACCTTCGTGCGCCCGCTTCTCTGGGCCTTCCTCATGGGCGCGGTCCTCTTCCCATTTAAGCGACGGCTGGCGGAGAGCGTGAATAGCTGGTTCCAGCGGCTGTAAGAGCGCGACTGCAACGTTTTGGTCTCTATTTGCCTTTCGCCTTTGGAGGCCACGGAACACTGCGGCCGGCTGCTGATAGGATGGCTTTGCGAGCACTGGCAGCTGCTTCTGGCCTGATGCGGAGTGGCTGGATGCATCAAGCTGCTGGTACTATGCGCTCCACTGGTCTATCTAACTTGCGTTCATTTCTTCTGGAAGCCGGAGAATAGTGCTCATTTTGTTGTCGCTGGGCAGTCCATGTGGATAGCCATAGCTGGCTAATTTAGCAGCTTTTTGGGCGCCCTCCAGATGCCCGTGTTCCTCCTAGTCATGGCCTATGTTACTGCATCTACGGCATACCATCTTCAAACAAGGGAAGAGTCTGGATCCTACCTAGATCGCCTGCAAAAATTGTTCGATAGAAACGATTTCGAACGTTCCTTAAGTAATTTTAGCATTTGTGGAAGGCTAGGTAGCGAGCCCCCACTCAGTCAACAGTCGGAAGTGGAGGACATCTCTGTTAGTGACACTGTCGACTCAACGGACACTTTCGATGAGAAGCACGGAGCCGAGATTGATGGCCACCAGAGTGATACCTTCTTTAAACTATTGTTCTACGCCTGCCTAGGGACATTCCTATATCGCAACGTCTGGATGTTTATCCTGGCAGCCATTCCCATCTTGCTTCACCTCATCTAGAGCTGAATTATAAGATCAATACGATCGTGTGAGACTCACTTAAGTCGTCCGTGGAGTCATAGTGTTTCTAAGCGTGTTTTTTTGCGCGAACATATACTCGGAGTCGATGAGGTGACCTACTTGGGCAAGGATCTAATTAACAAGACGATCACAGATCGGCCTGAGCTAATTGATATCTTTCCCGCCAACATACAGGCGATGAGCTAGATAATGCGCACCATTATGGGCGCCGTAAGATCGAGACGTATCGACGACAAGGTGCACGCTATTAAGCTGAAGGAGCAGATTCTCGATGTCTTATTCAGTACTGGATCGATTTCAGCAAGGCGGATACCTCCTATAGCCCAAGGGTTCCAACGGACGCACTGAAGAGCACCTTTGGCGAGATCGTCGACAATCCAGTGGCGAAACAGGGCATCATCAGATGGGCGCAGAGCAATACGCAGACGATCCTCGAGGTCGCAGAATCCTTGTGGCACATTATAAGCACCAATCTGTCGATGATCATGGGCGTGACAGGCGAAATTCTGTCACTATTTAAGCTTTCCGGCGGGTTCCGAGTTTATCTTGGATATGATTGTCTTCTTTACGGCCCTTTTCTATTTGTTTTCAAGCAGTCAAGAGAAGAATGCTCCGCTGCAGATTACCAAATACTTGGGATACTCCAGTTCGGGCATCACGATTGCTGATGCCCTAGAGAACTCCATTACGGTGATATTAGTCTCAATGTTTAAGTGTTCTACGTTTACTGGCTTGTTCACTTGGCTGGTGCACACAGTTTTTGGAGCACGGATAGTTTTCCTGCCGTCCGCTGTGGCTGCCATGCTGGCATCTGCTCCTTTCCTGGGAACCTATTGGTGCGTTGTTCCTGCTTTCCTGGAGCTCTGGTTAGCCCAGGATGGCTTCTATGCCGGACTGATACTATTCCTGTTTCAATTCGTTGTGCCGTCATCTTTTGAGACGGCCATATATGCAGACCTCAAGGGTGGTGGTCATCCCTACCTGAATGGTCTGGCCATCGCCGGTGGCATGTACTGGATTGGATGGCAGGGAGCCATTTTCGGA
Organism: Drosophila serrata; assembly: GCF_035046125.1. Lineage (NCBI taxonomy): Eukaryota > Metazoa > Arthropoda > Insecta > Diptera > Drosophilidae > Drosophila > Drosophila serrata. The sequence continues at coordinate 617,919 of NW_028257127.1, read as the reverse complement.
CCACTGATGCTCTGCTTTTTTATTGGTCTTTTTGAGGTGGCCACTTTGGCAATGCGCAGCCATCAAGAAACTAGGAACAGCACTGACGAGGAGACGCGAACCACGTGAGTTTGGCATGGAACAGCAACTACGAATTTCCTTTTTAATACTCGAAGATACTAACAAAAACTGTGCGGCCAAAAAACTCGACAATCAAATTGATATTGGCCCAGAAAATTTTACTATAGTTCTAGGATGGCGAATGGTTTGACTATCGTGTTGATCGCTTTGCAGTTACTAATTTGTACCGCCTTTTTATACCCTTGCAGGGTATTATAATTTCAGTCAGAAGTTTGCAACGCAGGAGGCACCTCCGACTATATAAAGTATATATATTCTTGATCAGGATCAACAGCCGAGTCGATCTAGCCATGTCCGTCTGTCCGTTTCTACGCAAACTAGTCTCTCAGTTTTGAAGCTATCTGAATGAAACTTTACAGATAGCGTTCTATATACTCTCACTCGTATATATGTCGGAACGGGCCGGATCGGACGACTATATCATATAGCTGCCATAGAAATGATCGGAAAATTTTTACAAAAATTTTTTTAACTTTTTCAGTTTTCAATAGAATTTGAGATATAGCCATTTTACTATACTCTACAATTTTGTGTAAAATTTTATGAAAATCGGACAACTATATCATATAGCTCCCATAGAACAATCGAGAAATTAATACAATTAAATTTATAACTTTTTCAGTTTTCAGCTGATTTTCATCAAATTTGAGGTATAGCCATTTTGTATTAGTCTTAAATTTTTTGTCAAATTTCATGAAAATCGGACGACTATATCTTATAGGTGCCATACAAACGATCGTTTGATGTAGAGGAAAAATGCAAATCTGTGAATGTAAAACTGCAAATATAATATGTATAGGTGAATGAAATGAAAGCAGGTATTACTTCATTGTTTTTAACACAAATATATATAATGTACTAGCTGTACCCTGCCACGTTTCTCTGTGGCATATTGTAGTTAAGAGGGCACTTCTGAATACATCAAGGTTCCGGCAAAATCATCTTCCTGGCATAAGGTGAAGAAGGCAGTCAGAGTTGTAGCTGGCGGATTCAGGACTCTTTCTTGCACATTTCTTTCTGTGAAATAGACACGTTGACCATTCTCCAAATGGACTGCCAAGTGAACTAAAGCTGGATAGCGTTCATGAATGGGGAACGAACAAATTCTCCATGCAGCCTCGTTGCTGCTTATGTATCTTCCAGCCTTGTATTGAGATATTTCATCGACAACTCGTATTGCATTGCTGTCCCCATTTTCTGCTTGAACACCAAAAACTGCCATATCGCTGCCTTTATTCACGTACTTGCAGATATATTTAATCGATTTCACGGAATTGCAATATTCTACGTTGATGTGCGCTTTGTATGATTTTGACAATAGTGGTGAGTATGGAACCACCCAACGATTGTCTACCTCAATATCACCAATTCTCATGTTTAAAGTTGCCGAAGTCCCTCCATCTTCAGTTGACCGTCTCCTATACAGAGGATATCCATCGTCCCCTGTTACGGTGTTGGTTGATATCGCTTGGAACACTTCCCGTCTACCATGCATGGTGAACATGGGTTGAGGGTACCACATGGGCCATGTATCATGTTCTTGATGACAACTTCATCCGTATCAACCTCGGCCCGTGGAATCTCAGCACATATAACATCGTCGATTTCATCTGGAGTAATTTTATCATACAGCCAAATCAGTATGTGCGCATGCGGCAATCCTCTCTTCTGCCATTCTACTGAATACATCCAGCACCGCACAGATCCAAAAACTCCATGTTTCACAATAAAACCCTTCAGTGACTTGAGCTTTTGTCTGAAAACACGGGCTGTGATGTCATGCCTATCCCTATATGATTGTCCAGGAAATAACAGCTGTACTATCTCGTCCCAAGCTGGATTGCATGTGAAGGTGATAAATAAGTCTGGACGGCCGTAGCAACGAACATATGCCATGGCATCTTGAGCATATTCATGCATGTGGCGTTGACTACCTATGTATGAGGATGGCAAAATCGTGAGCTTTCCAACGTTGGTTGTATTACGGTCATTCATCACAGCATCCCGCAAATGGATATATTCCTCGGACCGAAGTTTCTTCTGATTCAATCGGAGGAACAGCAAACGTTGTTTCAATTTTTGCATACATATCGACAATGTACTGATGAAACAACTGACGACATTTCAATATATGATTGCAATCGGTCCTCCGAACCATTAACCTGTATGAGTAAAAGTTCATCGCGCAGCCGCGTCTCTCGGATGGAGGCCCGTTCTTCGTCAGTCATATTCGTAATCTTACGTCTTTTTACTTCTGTATTGCGAATACGGCGACCCAATCTCGACTTCTTTGGTGGCATGACTTCGTTTCTTACTGAACCTGAACAAAAAAATAAAATTTTTTTCTCCAATTCCTTATTTCAATTTTTTTTTAATGTTTGACAGGAAATGCTTTGATTCAGCTGGCTGCCTGTAGAGGGCGCAGCAGTAGGGGCACGGGGAAACGCGAAAAAGTTATATATTCGCAAATGCAGATAAGCTATCAACATTAAAAGTAGACAATAACCGAGCTGGAACCTCAACGCATGTTGTCTAAAAATTTGGGCTTAAACGGTTCAGAACTTTTCAACTTTCTTCTTTCAATATGTTTTGAATGTTTGACAGGAAATGCTTTGATTCAGCTGGCTGCCTGTAGAGGGCGCAGCAGTAGGGGCACGGGGAAACGCTAAAAAAAATTGATATATTTGCAACCGCAGATAAGCTATCAACATCAAAAGTAGACAATAACCGAGCTGGAACCTCAACGCATGTTGTGTAAAAATTTGGGCTTAAACGGTTCAGAACTTTTCAAGTCTATGAAGGATGTAGACACGAACAGAGAATTTTTAAATATATAGATATTGTATGGATTCCAATTCATAGAAGTTCTATCTGCAAGGGTATATAAACTTCGGTGTACCGAAGTTAGCTTCCTTTCTTATTTCATTTACCTTTAACATACTAATTTCCCTCGTTGATTTACGCCAAACTTTCCTTTGGTCCCTTGTACTTTCAAATAATTTCTGCTGTCCGCTATCAAGAAATGGATTTACTTTAAGGGATAGACCACTCTGAAATTTTTTAAAAATCACATTTTTTTAAGCCGATATTGTTACGGCCATTTTAAGACATTGGGCTTAAAAATATCTTATTACTTGTGGATTTTAGAGTACCTTAGAGTACTTTCTTTATCTTCATTTGCGTTTTTCTCAAAACTACGTTTTTTAAAACGGTGTACATGATTTCTCAAAAACTGCTGGACCGATTCTTTTCAAATTTTTTACAAAGTTACTTTATAACGTCCTCTATGGCATGATGTAGGATTTTTTCGATATGATTGTTTGTTTTAAAGTTATACATATTTGAAACAAAAATTTTGGCTTGAAATTTTTTTTTTTTTCAAAGTGCTCCCAATTGACCAAAAAAATTTTTTTCCAAAAACTATAGTCATACTTAGTTTATAAAACATTTTTGTTTTTGAATGTCAGATAACAAATATGGTGTGCAGCATGTACACTATACGACCTAGGTAATGGTCGTATGTATTCATTTTTTGACTGGCTATATCTCCGCCATTTGTAAATATTTTTTTTCCTTTAATAAGTATTTTTATACCCTTGCAGGGTATTATAATTTCAGTCAGAAGTTTGCAACGCAGTGAAGGAGGCACCTCCGACTATATAAAGTATATATATTCTTGATCAGGATCAACAGCCGAGTCGATCTAGCCATGTCCGTCTGTCCGTTTCTACGCAAACTAGTCTCTCAGTTTTGAAGCTATCTGAATGAAACTTTGTAGTTAGCCTTCCATATACTCTCACTCGTATATATGTCGGAACGGGCCGGATCGGACGACTATATCATATAGCTGCCATAGGAATGATCGTAAAATTTTTACAAAAAAATTTTTAACTTTTTCAGTTTTCAATAGAATTGGATCAAATTTAAGATATAGCCATTTTACTATACTCTACAATTTTGTGTAAAATTTTATGAAAATCGGACTAATATATCATATAGCTCCCATAGGAACGATCGAGAAATTAATACAATTAAATTTATAACTTTTTCAGTTTTCAACTGATTTTCATCAAATTTAAGGTATAGCTATTTTATATGAGTCTTAAATTTTGTGTCAAATTTTATGAAAATCGGACGACTATATCTTATAGGTGCCATTCAAACGATCGTTTGATGTAGAGGAAAAATGCAAATCTGTGTATGTAAAACTGCAAATATAATATGTATAGGTGAATGCAATGAAAGCAGCTATTACTTCATTGTTTTTTAACACTAATATATATAATTTATATTGTATGGATTCCTATTCATAGAAGTTCTATCTGCAAGGGTATATAAACTTCGGCGTGCCGAAGTAAGCTTTCTTTCTTGTTTAGTTTAACATATGTACTAATAAATATGTACTTTGATGTACTAATAAATATGTACTTTGATGTACTAATAAATATGTACTTTGATGTACTAATAAATAAAAAGTTGTATTCTTAGTAGCTTTGTCATAATGGATTTTTGAAAATTTCAATCCAATTTTCGGGCCTTCAGGATGGTCTACCCCCTTAAGTTGTGGCCATAAAAGGTTGGCCAAAGTATGGTCCTCAGTACTCTCCAACTCCCTTGTTAAATTCATAAAAGCATTCGCTGACATATAAAAAAAAATAAATAAGCTCATAAAATATTTAGATTTGCAGCGTTGTAATATAAAAAACATAGGGAACCACAAAATAATTATTTTTAATTCGGATGTGTTACATTTAGAAAATTCAGTTATGTAATAATTTTCATAAAACAGGTTATGAAATACAATACAAATTTCACTTGATAAAATTGCATTGTTTTTAATCGATTGAATTTAACGTAGTAAATAGGAATCCGTGTGAATTTATCGGAAAACTACCGAAGAATTTGTGGAATATTTGAAAACGTTTAAATTATTCGGAAGTGGCAAATGGAAAAGGACTAATAAAAAAGGTAAGTTGTTTGATTTCAATTTGTTCGCCGACTGATTTTCAACCTGTAAATGCGACTTCAACTTAGACAGTGTGAATGGAGACTATGTATGTATATACTTTCCCGGAATTGTATTTTTTTTTTTTAATTGGTATGTAAGTGGGATATTATATTTATTGATACTAGATAATGTTTATAGTTTTAGTTTTATATTTTTAACGTGTACTTTGGATTAGAATTATAACCATCTCCGTAATTTCTTCTAGCGTTGTAGGACTTTCGTTGTTGCTAACTCGCTCGTCGAACAATCCTTGTCGTCCTGATTCTTATTTTAGTCAGCATCGTAATTTTTGTTGTTTACTCTCTACTTCAGAATCAAGCGTCACTTGTCTTCTTTGTGTCCGCCATCGTTTTTATTCATCGCCTGCTCGTCTTGAAACCGCTCTTTACTTTAATTGTTTTTAACGTTCATTTGTTCGTTTTTCAATTTAGGTAGAATGCTCCTTGGGTCGGCGTTCACTTGCTTGGAATCTTCAAATAAGATTGAGAACGGCTGCACTTATTTGGATGACAATTATTTTCAATTGTTTAAGATTGCCAGAGAATGTTTTTGTTTCTAAAACATGTTGGAAAACTGAAGGAAACTGCTGCGCTTCCGATGACCACTTCAAGCTCCGGAAACTGAAACTCCGCCGCCAGCCCGATACCCTCCTCCCGCCCCGATGTGAATCATCTGTTGCTGATCTCACAAATCGCGGCCGAAATCACCAAAATTCCTCGTATTTCTGAGCCCCCAAAATGAACCGCTCAGAACCGATTGCCATTCGGCGAGATTGCTCCTTCGACAGCGTGCTCAACCGGCTGCCGGCTTCCGTGCTGCCATGTACAACTTTCTTATCGCTGCCGGCGTGGGAGCCTTTGTAGCCGTCTGCTTCATCCTGGGACCCTTCGTGCGCCCGCTTCTCTGGGCCTTCCTCATGGGCGCGGTCCTCTTCCCATTTAAGCGACGGCTGGCGGAGAGCGTGAATAGCTGGTTCCAGCGGCTGGAAGAGCGCGACTGCAACGTTTTGGTCTCTATTTGCCTTTCGCCTTTGGAGGCCACGGAACACTGCGGCCGGCTGCTGATAGGATGGCTTTGCGAGCACTGGCAGCTGCTTCTGGCCTGATGCGGAGTGGCTGGATGCATCAAGCTGCTGGTACTATACGCTCCACTGGTCTATCTAACGTGTGTTCATTTCTTCTGGAAGCCGGAGAGTAGTGCTCATTTTGTTGGTTGGGCAGTCCATGTGGATAGCCATAGCTGGCTATCTAAGCAGCTTTTTGGGCGCCCTCCAGGTGCCCGTGTTCCTCCTAGTCATGGCCTATGTTACTGCATCTACGGCATACCATCTTCAAACAAGGGAAGAGTCTGGATCCTACCTAGATCGCCTGCAAAAATTGTTCGATAGAAACGATTTCGAACGTTCCTTAAGTAATTTTAGCATTTGTGGAAGGCTAGGTAGCGAGCCCCCACTCAGTCAACAGTCGGAAGTGGAGGACATCTCTGTTAGTGACACTGTCGACTCAACGGACACTTTCGATGAGAAGCACGGAGCCGAGATTGATGGCCACCAGAGTGATACCTTCTTTAAACTATTGTTCTACGCCTGCCTAGGGACATTCCTATATCGCAACGTCTGGATGTTTATCCTGGCAGCCATTCCCATCTTGCTTCACCTCATCTAGAGCTGAATTATAAGATCAATACGATCGTGCGAGACTCACTTAAGTCGTCCGTGGAGTCATAGTGTTTCTAAGCGTGTTTTTTTGCGCAAACATATACTCGGAGTCGATGAGGTGACCTACTTGGGCAAGGATCTAATTAACAAGACGATCACAGATCGGCCTGAGCTAATTGATATCTTTCCCGCCAACATACAGGCGATGAGCTAGATAATGCGCACCATTATGGGCGCCGTAAGATCGAGACGTATCGACGACAAGGTGCACGCTATTAAGCTGAAGGAGCAGATTCTCGATGTATGGGATAGGCTTATTCAGTACTGGATCGATTTCAGCAAGGCGGATACCTCCTATAGCCCAAGGGTTCCAACGGACGCACTGAAGAGCACCTTTGGCGAGATCGTCGACAATCCAGTGGCGAAACAGGGCATCATCAGATGGGCGCAGAGCAATACGCAGACGATCCTCGAGGTCGCAGAATCCTTGTGGCACATTATAAGCACCAATCTGTCGATGATCATGGGCGTGACAGGCGAAATTCTGTCACTATTTCCGCTTTCCGGCGGACAGGCGTGCATTGAGTTTATCTTGGATATAATTGTCTTCTTTACGGCCCTTTTCTATTTGTTTTCAAGCAGTCAAGAGAAGAATGCTCCGCTGCAGATTAACAAATACTTGGGATACTCCAGTTCGGGCATCACGATTGCTGATGCCCTAGAGAACTACATTACGGTGATATTAGTCTCAATGTTTAAGTGTTCTACGTTTACTGGCTTGTTCACACAGTTGGTGCACACAGTTTTTGGAGCACGGATAGTTTTCCTGCCGTCCGCTGTGGCTGCCATGCTGGCATATAAAGTATATATATTCTCGATCAGGATCAACAGCCGAGTCAATCTAGCCATGTCCGTCTGTCCGTTTCTACGCAAACTAGTCTCTCAGTTTTGAAGCTATCTGAATGAAACTTTGTACAGGGTGCGGCACGGAAACTTGCTGATTTTAGAAGGTTATAAAAAAAAACATACCATTCCAAATTTTTTTTATTTTTGTAACACACTTTCTGAAGTTTTTATTACACATTTTTGAAGATTTCATTGGACAAGTGATGGCCGCCATTTTCAATGCACTGAGATACCCGATTTTCGAAGCTCAGCTGAACTCTCTCAAGCATATCGACGGGTATCTTTCGATTGCTTGCCGAATGCTATTCTCCGATGAGCTGGATGGGATTTTGTCACATTCCCGCTCTCCCTGAATGTTTTCACCCACGAAACAATCGACTGCCGGCCAGGAACGCGACCTGCAGGATGAATGTTGAGTTGAGTGGCAATTACGGAACGACCGTTGGAAAAGTAAGCCTCGTAGGCAAATGCGCGCTGCTCTTTCGTCCAATGCATGATTTCGACTGACTGCAAAGTAAAATAAACATCAGTAAGTCCCCTAAAACATGAGACACTCTCCACCCTTATCCGACCACTCCCCGCCGCTTGGCGCCAAAAACAAATCAGCATGTTTTCGTGCCGCACCCTGTGGTTAGCCTTCTATATACTCTCACTCGTATATATGTCGGAACGGGCCGGATCGGACGACTATATCATATAGCTGCCATAGAAATGATCGGAAAATTTTTACAAAAAAAATGTTAACTTTTTCAGTTTTCAATAGAATTGGATCAAATTTAAGATATAGCCATTTTACTATACTTTACAATTTTGTGTAAAATTTTATGAAAATCGGACAACTATATCATATAGCTCCCATGGAACAATCGAGAAATTAATACAATTAAATTTATAACTTTTTCAGTTTTCAGCTGATTTTCATCAAATGAGGTATAGCCATTTTGTATTAGTCTTAAATTTTGTGTCAAATTTCATGAAAATCGGACTCATATAGGTGCCATACAAACGATCGTTTGATGTAGAGGAAAAATGCAAATCTGTGAATGTAAAACTGCAAATATAATATGTACTAGCTGTACCCTGCCACGTTTCTCTGTGGCATATTGTGGTTAAGAGGGCACTTCTGAATACATCAATGTTCCGGCAAAATCATCTTCCTGGCATAAGGTGAAGAAGGCAGTCAGAGTTGTCGCTGGCGGATTCAGGACTCTTTCTTGCACATTTCTTTCTGTGAAATAGACACGTTGACCATTCTCCAAATGGACTGCCAAGTGAACTAAAGCTGGATAGCGTTCATGAATGGGGAACGAACAAATTCTCCATGCAGCCTCGTTGCTGCTTATGTATCTTCCAGCCTTGTATTGAGATATTTCATCGACAACTCGTATTGCATTGCTGTCCCCATTTTCTGCCTGAACACCAAAAACTGCCATATCGCTGCCTTTATTCACGTACTTGCAGATATATTTAATCGATTTCACGGAATTGCAATATTCTACGTTGATGTGCGCTTTGTATGATTTTGACAATAGTGGTGAGTATGGAACCACCCAACGATTGTCTACCTCAATATCACCAATTCTCATGTTTAAAGTTGCCGAAGTCCCTCCATCTTCAGTTGACCGTCTCCTATACAGAGGATATCCATCGTCCCCTGTTACGGTGTTGGCTGTAAATGCTCGAGGATATCGCTTGGAACACTTCCCGTCTACCATGCATGGTGAACTTCGGTTGAGGGTACCACATGGGCCATTGATCATGTTCTTGATGACAACTGCATGCAAATCTGTATCAACCTCTGCCCGTGGAATCTCAGCGCATATCACATTGTCAATTTCGTCTGGAGTAATTTTACCATACAGCCAAATCAGTATGTGCGCATGCGGCAATCCTCTCTTCTGCCATTCTACTGAATACATCCAGCACCGCTCAGATCCCAAAACTCCATGTTTCACAATGAAATCCATCAGTGACTTGAGCTTTTGTCTGAAAACACGGGCTGTGATGTCATGCCTATCCCTATACGATTGTCCAGGAAATAACAGCTGAACTATCTCGTCCCAAGCTGGATTGCATGTGAAGGTGATAAATAAGTCTGGACGGCCGTAGCAACGAACATATGCCTGGGCATCTTGAGCATATTCATGCATGTGGCTCGGACTACCTATGTATGAGGATGGCAAAATCGTGAGCTTTCCAACGTTGGTTGTATTACGGTCATTCATCACAGCATCCCGCAAATGGATATATTCCTCGGACCGAAGTTTCTTCTGATTCAATCGGAGGAACAGCAAACGTTGTTTCAATTTTTGCATACATATCGACAATGTACTGATGAAACATCTGACGACATTTCAATATATGATTGCAATCGGTCCTCCGAACCATTAACCTGTATGAGTAAATTTCATCGCGCAGCCGCGTCTCTCGGATGGAGGCCCGTTCTTCGTCAGTCATATTCGTAATCTTACGTCTTTTTGCTTCTGTATTGCGAATACGACGACCCAATCTCGACTTCTTTGGTGGCATGACTTCGTTTCTTACTGAACCTGAACAAAAAATAAAATTTGTATCTCCAATTTCTTCTTTCAATATGTTTTTAATGTTTGACAGGAAATGCTTTGATTTGCTTGTAGAGGGCGCAGTAGTGGGGCACGGGGAAACGCTAAAAAATAGATATATTCGCAACCGCAGATAAGCTATCAACATCAAAAGTAGTCAATAACCGAGCTGGAACCTCAACGCATGTTCTCTAAAAATTTGGGCTTAAACGGTTCAGAACTTTTCAAGTCTATGAAGGATGTAGACACGAACAGAGCATTTTTATATATATATAATATATATAATGTATATTGTATGGATTCCAATTCATAGAAGTTCTATCTGCAAGGGTATATAAACTTCGGTGTACCGAAGTTAGCTTCCTTTCTTATTTCATTTACCTTTAACATACTAATTTCCCTCGTTGATTTACGCCAAACTTTCCTTTGGTCCCTTGTACTTTCAAATAATTTCTGCTGTCCGCTATCAAGAAATGGATTTACTTTAAGGGGTAGACCACCCTGAAATTTTTTAAAAATCGCATTTTTTTTTAAGCCGATATTGTTACGGCCATTTTAAGACATTAGGCTTAAAAATATCTCATTACCTGTGGATTCTACAGAGTACCTTAGTACTTTCTTTATCTTCATTTGCGTTTTTCTCAAAACTACGTTTAAAACGGTGTACATGATTTCTCAAAAACTGCTGGACCGATTCTTTTCAAATTTTTTACAAAGCTACCTTATAACGTCCTCTATGGCATGACGTAGGATTTTTTCGATATGATTTTTTGTTTTAAAGTTATACATTTTTCAAACAAAAATTTTGGCTTGAAAAATTTTTTTTTTTTCAAAGTGCTCCCAATTGACCAAAAAAAATTTTTTCCAAAAACTATAGTCATACTTAGTTTATTAAACATTTTTGTTTTTGAATGTCAGATAACAAATATGGTGTGCAGCATGTACACTATACGACCTAGGTAATGGTCGTAGGAATTCATTTTTTGACTGGCTATATCTCCGCCATTCGTAAATATTTTTTTTCCTTTAATAAGTATTTTTTAGTTTAACATATGTACTAATAAATATGTACTTTGATGTACTAATAAATATGTACTTTGATGTACTAATAAATAAAAAGTTGTATTCTTAGTAGCTTTGTCATAATGGATTTTTGAAAAACCCTCCAATTTTCGGGCCTTCAGGATGGTCTACCCCCTTAAGTTGTGGTAATAAAAGGTTGGCCAAAGTATGGCCCTCAGTACTCTCCAACTTAATGGAGTCCTTGTTAAATTCATAAAAGCATTCGCTGACATATAAAAAAAAATAAATAAGCTCATAAAATATTTAGATTTGCAGCGTTGTAATATAAAAAACATAGGGAACCACAAAATAATTATTTTTAATTCGGATGTGTTACATTTAGAAAATTCAGTTATGTTATAATTTTCATAAAACAGGTTATGAAATACAATACAAATTTCACTTGATAAAATTGCATTGTTTTTAATCGATTGAATTTAACGTAGTAAATACGAATCCGTGTGAATTTATCGGAAAACTACCGAAGAATTTGTGGAAGTGGCAAATGGAAAAGGACTAATAAAAAAGGTAAGTTGTTTGATTTCAATTTGTTCGCCGACTGATTTTCAACCTGTAAATGCGACTTCAACTTAGACAGTGTGAATGGAGACTATGTATGTATATACTTTCCCGGAATTGTATTTTTTTTTTTTTAATTGGTATGTAAGTGGGATATTATATTTATTGATACTAGATAATGTTTATAGTTTTAGTTTTATATTTTTAACGTGTACTTTGGATTAGAATTATAACCATCTCCGTAATTTCTTCTAGCGTTGTAGGACTTTCGTTGTTGCTAACTCGCTCGTCGAACAATCCTTGTCGTCCTGATTCTTATTTTAGTCAGCATCGTAATTTTTTTTGTTTACTCTCTACTTCAGAATCAAGCGTCACTTGTCTTCTTTGTGTCCGCCATCTTTTTTATTCATCGCCTGCTCGTCCTGAAACCGCTCTTTACTTAAATTGTTTTTAACGTTCATTTGTTCGTTTTTCAATTTAGGTAGAATGCTCCTTGGAGAACGGCTGCACTTATTTGGATGACAATTATTTTCAATTGTTTAAGATTGCCAGAGAATGTTTTTGTTTCTAAAACATGTTGGAAAACTGAAGGAAACTGCTGCGCCTCCGATGACCACTTCAAGCTCCGGAAACTGAAACTCCGCCGCCAGCCCGATACCCTCCTCCCGCCCCGATGTGAATCATCTGTTGCTGATCTCACAAATCGCGGCCGAAATCACCAAAATTCCTCGTATTTCTGAGCCCCCAAAATGAACCGCTCAGAACCGATTGCCATTCGGCGAGATTGCTCCTTCGACAGCGTGCTCAGAACCATGAGAGCTTCCGTGCTGCCATGTACAACTTTCTTATCGCTGCCGGCGTGGGAGCCTTTGTAGCCGTCTGCTTCATCCTGGGACCCTTCGTGGGCCCGCTTCTCTGGGCCTTCCTCATGGGCGCGGTCCTCTTCCCATTTAAGCGACGGCTGGCGGAGAGCGTGAATAGCTGGTTCCAGCGGCTGGAAGAGCGCGACTGCAACGTTTTGGTCTCTATTTGATTTTCGCCTTTGGAGGCCACGGAACACTGCGGCCGGCTGCTGATAGGATGGCTTTGCGAGCACTGGCAGCTGCTTCTGGCCTGATGCGGAGTGGCTGGATGCATCAAGCTGCTGGTACTATACGCTCCACTGGTCTATCTAACGTGTGTTCATTTCTTCTGGAAGCCGGAGAATAGTGCTCATTTTGTTGTCGCTGGGCAGTCCATGTGGATAGCCATAGCTGGCTATCTAAGCAGCTTTTTGGGCGCCCTCCAGGTGCCCGTGTTCCTCCTAGTCATGGCCTATGTTACTGCATCTACGGCATACCATCTTCAAACAAGGGAAGAGTCTGGATCCTACCTAGATCGCCTGCAAAAATTGTTCGATAGAAACGATTTCGAACGTTCCTTAAGTAATTTTAGCATTTGTGGAAGGCTAGGTAGCGAGCCCCCACTCAGTCAACAGTCGGAAGTGGAGGACATCTCTGTTAGTGACACTGTCGACTCAACGGACACTTTCGATGAGAAGCACGGAGCCGAGATTGATGGCCACCAGAGTGATACCTTCTTTAAACTATTGTTCTACGCCTGCCTAGGGACATTCCTATATCGCAACGTCTGGATGTTTATCCTGGCAGCCATTCCCATCTTGCTTCACCTCATCTAGAGCTGAATTATAAGATCAATACGATCGTGTGAGACTCACTTAAGTCGTCCGTGGAGTCATAGTGTTTCTAAGCGTGTTTTTTTGCGCGAACATATACTCGGAGTCGATGAGGTGACCTACTTGGGCAAGGATCTAATTAACAAGACGATCACAGATCGGCCTGAGCTAATTGATATCTTTCCCGCCAACATACAGGCGATGAGCTAGATAATGCGCACCATTATGGGCGCCGTAAGATCGAGACGTATCGACGACAAGGTGCACGCTATTAAGCTGAAGGAGCAGATTCTCGATGTCTTATTCAGTACTGGATCGATTTCAGCAAGGCGGATACCTCCTATAGCCCAAGGGTTCCAACGGACGCACTGAAGAGCACCTTTGGCGAGATCGTCGACAATCCAGTGGCGAAACAGGGCATCATCAGATGGGCGCAGAGCAATACGCAGACGATCCTCGAGGTCGCAGAATCCTTGTGGCACATTATAAGCACCAATCTGTCGATGATCATGGGCGTGACAGGCGAAATTCTGTCACTATTTCCGCTTTCCGGCGGACAGGCGTGCATTGAGTTTATCTTGGATATAATTGTCTTCTTTACGGCCCTTTTCTATTTGTTTTCAAGCAGTCAAGAGAAGAATGCTCCGCTGCAGATTAACAAATACTTGGGATACTCCAGTTCGGGCATCACGATTGCTGATGCCCTAGAGAACTACATTACGGTGATATTAGTCTCAATGTTTAAGTGTTCTACGTTTACTGGCTTGTTCACACAGTTGGTGCACACAGTTTTTGGAGCACGGATAGTTTTCCTGCCGTCCGCTGTGGCTGCCATGCTGGCATATAAAGTATATATATTCTCGATCAGGATCAACAGCCGAGTCAATCTAGCCATGTCCGTCTGTCCGTTTCTACGCAAACTAGTCTCTCAGTTTTGAAGCTATCTGAATGAAACTTTGTACAGGGTGCGGCACGGAAACTTGCTGATTTTAGAAGGTTATAAAAAAAAACATACCATTCCAAATTTTTTTTATTTTTGTAACACACTTTCTGAAGTTTTTATTACACATTTTTGAAGATTTCATTGGACAAGTGATGGCCGCCATTTTCAATGCACTGAGATACCCGATTTTCGAAGCTCAGCTGAACTCTCTCAAGCATATCGACGGGTATCTTTCGATTGCTTGCCGAATGCTATTCTCCGATGAGCTGGATGGGATTTTGTCACATTCCCGCTCTCCCTGAATGTTTTCACCCACGAAACAATCGACTGCCGGCCAGGAACGCGACCTGCAGGATGAATGTTGAGTTGAGTGGCAATTACGGAACGACCGTTAGAAAAGTAAGCCTCGTAGGCAAATGCGCGCTGCTCTTTCGTCCAATGCATGATTTCGACTGACTGCAAAGTAAAAAAAACATCAGTAAGTCCCCTAAAACATGAGACACTCTTCACCCTTATCCGACCACTCCCCGCCGCTTGGCGCCAAAAACAAATCAGCAAGTTTTCGTGCCGCACCCTGTGGTTAGCCTTCTATATACTCTCACTCGTATATATGTCGGAACGGGCCGGATCGGACGACAATATCATATAGCTGCCATAGAAATGATCGGAAAATTTTTACAAAAAAAAAATTTAACTTTTTCAGTTTTCAATAGAATTGGATCAAATTTAAGATATAGCCATTTTACTATACTCTACAATTTTTTGTAAAAGTTAATGAAAATCGGACAACTATATCATATAGTTCCCATAGGAATTTATTTTTTTTTTTTTTTTTTTTTTTTGGCCCATATGACACCAGGCACGTGCCTGTTTGGGTTAGGTGTTAGTAGGCGCGATGGAAAATATAGGACAGAATACGAGGAAAATTGACTACCGGCGTGCTGCCAGATTGTTAGCTTGCATGCTTACTAAGTATGTTAATATCAAAGATTTTAATTTGGGAAGGGAATCTACGTTAGAGATTAGTGTGTACAAATCATTATAATTTGCACATAACACTCTAAAAGGTTCATGCAGTTCAAAGGAGGTCCTACAGTGGCGCAACACTAATGGGATATAGGATCTAGTGGTTCTACATGGTACATGGAAATTAAGCTGACCCAACAAGTCAGCACTTTCCACATCACCATGGATAAGGTTAAAAATAAAGGTTATCCCTAGCATCGTTCTACGATTGGCTAAGGACGGCAAGTTTATTAATAGGAGTCTACTAGAGTAGGAAGGTAATCTTTGGTTTGCATCCCAATTTAAACCGCGTAGAGCGAAAAGTAAAAAGTTCTTTTGAACCGACTCAATGCGTTTACTATGGACGCCGTACTGAGGGCTCCAAACGCAGCATCCATATTCTAGGATAGGACGAACTAAGGAAGTATATAAGGATTTAGTAACATAGGGGTCATTGAATTCCTTCGACCACCGTTTAATAAATCCAAGCACACCCCTGGCCCTATTCACCATAGACGAAATATGATCAATAAAGTCAAGTTTTGGGTCCAAGCGGACGCCCAAATCGTCAACTGTATTAATTCTTTCCAAAGAGCAGCCGTTCAGCGTGTAAGTAGCAAGCTTAGGAGCGACACGAGAGAATGTCATTAGCTTGCATTTCGAGCCATTTAAGTTTAATAAGTTTACACGGCACCAAGTTTGAAAATTATTAAGATCTGTTTGTAAATCCGACTGGCAGGCAACGTCATTGTATTGCATGCAAAGCTTGACGTCATCCGCGTACATAAGTACTCTGGAGTTAGTCAAGACTTTGGGCAGGTCATTTATGAACAATGTAAACAATAAGGGTCCCAAATGGCTTCCTTGCGGGACACAAGATGTAACCCTTAGAATATTGGATAAATTATTCTTAAAAAGGACCTTTTGCGTCCTGCCATTCAAATAACTAGAGATCCAATTAAGAAGATCACTTGGAAAACCCATTGAATCGAGTTTTCTAACGAGGAGAGAATGATTAACAGAGTCAAATGCTTTACTGAAATCAGTATAGATTACATCTGTCTGACAATTATTATGGAAGCCCTTTATAATATAGGAAGAGAGCTCCAAAAGATTTGTTGTTGTTGATCTTCGCTTAATAAAACCATGTTGACATGGAGAAATAACCGATCTACAAAGGTGCTGTAAATGAGGGGTGATAATATTTTCAAATAATTTTGGGATGGCCGACAACTTAGAGATTCCTCTATAATTGCTGGCATCCAATTTGCTACCTTTTTTGTGGAGAGGAATAATAAACGATTCCTTCCAAATAATGGGAAAGTGGGAGGTTGCTAAGGACAAGGTAAACAATTTCAGAAGGGGATAGCACAGGGCGTCGGCACAATACCTGAGCACACAGCCAGGAATTCCGTCGGGACCTGGCGAATAAACTGGCTTGACACGATGAAGATCTAAAAGGAGAGAGCTTTCGTTTAGGCTAGGACAGAAAATTAAGTTCGATTTGGGTATGTCGTAGGAATAAGTCTGGTATATATACGAAGAGCTAGAATAGGTTGTTTGAAAAAACTGCGAAAATAGATCGGCTATTGCCTGATCATTATTTGCGGTAGTATTTTCAAATGAAAGCGAGGAAGGATTTGTTTTAGGTTTACGTTTAGTGTTAACGAAATTATAAAACTGTTTTGGGTCCTGTGAGAACTGGGCCCTACAACGAGTTAAATAGTTTTTATAACACTGCGCGTTCAGCACGGTAAAGTTTGACCGAGCTGATAATTAATACAATTAAATTTATAACTTTTTCAGTTTTCAGCTGATTTTCATCAAATTTGAGGTATAGCCATTTTGTATTAGACTTAAATTTTGTGTCAAATTTCATGAAAATCGGACGACTATATCATATTGGTGCCATACAAACGATCGTTTGATGTAGAGGAAAAATGCAAATCTGTTCTGTTCTCTCACCGAAATGCAAGAGATTTGTTTTTGTTTTTCGAACAAAACACTAGGAATCAGACAAGAAAGAAATATTGGTACTGAAGGCATGATTTAGACCATGATACAATTATAAAAGGTAGTAGAAATATCTGGTACTTTAATCATAACAATGAGTGCGAGTGATAGTAAGTGAACCTAGTAAGTGCGAGCGGGACAACAATAGAATGTGTTGAATAACCCTTAGATGATGTATGGGACTTTAAGTTTCCTTTTGTAATAAAACGAGTAGAACATTTTTATAACTTTTATAACTTAATTTTTAACAATTTTGAGCTGGTAATGAGCCGTTGTTTTTGTTTTTGCGTGGCGAGTCTTTTACTTAAATGCTGAGTCCTAAGGTATATTATTGTCTTAAAATATAATTTTTTAATGGTAGGTAGGTTACAGTGGTGAGGCCCGATACTTGGGCCTTCAATTAGAGCTAAGCTCCTCTGTTTGTTGTTGGTGAACACTATCAGTACCACC